>NC_133376.1:29621377-29700327 GCF_049309525.1 Garra rufa
TTGTTAATATAGGAGTTAATTACATGTCTAAGGTTAGAGAGTGTAATTTCTCAAGACTGAACAAAGACATTATCAACAGAGACAAAAAAAATGCAAACACATTTAATACTTCACCTAACACCCTGTTAACATGCACTAAATACTAATAATGAAGTAGTCAGAATTATTGTTGGATCAGTTTGCAACCTGAAATCCATTTGTTGTTGTTTTTCAAACTTTTCATTGTCAATGAAAAAAATATAAAAATTATTTTGGATGATCTGTCTGGGTTTACCCTGTTCTGGAAAGCTGCATCTGATGTTTGTCCACACCTAATGGATTCACAATAACCGAGAGCACCGGCAGATAAGGCACCATGACTTTGAACCAATGCAGTCACCCATGGTTAAATAAATTGGTGGCAACCTTCATGACCCATCTTTCTTACCTGAAGCACATTGCGTATTCTGCAGATGGTGTGAGAGCGTGGGTCTGATGGCTGAAAGTGCACATCTACAGCAAGTCTCTTTGTTCGGTAATTACATTTCATTGGGACTAGCTGCGGATATCGGATTCCACCTCTGACCCCAAACTCCATAAATAATGATCATCATAGCAATGTCAGCCTCCAAGCCTAGTGCTACCATCCAGATGTTGTGTGCCCGCCTTCCCATCTTCATCTCGCTTCGTTAACCCCAGATCTAACTTATCAACCTTTTTACACCCAAGTATATTTCTTATGTATTTTCATCATCTGATACCACAGCATTTTTATGGGTGCACTACGGTTCAGCCTCATTATTTGCTTTTTATTGTTGCATCATATTTACCAGCAAAAGCAATTTATGTGCATCCTTGAAAATCACTTTCATAAGAAAACTTTTAAAATAACTAATCTACGGTATGTATTCCATATGCATTCATTTGCAAACTTCTTGAACGTCAGTTTCCATATTCTAAACCTCAGTTTAATTAACTCAAACTGATGTAACCTAGGGTTAATTAACGATTTGTCAGAAATAATGATGTTTCCTACCTAATAAACAAACTTCCAGGCAAATAGGTTAGTCATCCCAGCACTATGACTCTTCTGCTTGTTTTGACTATTTTAGTTATTGCTGGAAATAGATCAAATATAGGCTTTTTAAAGAGACCACATACTTTAACAGTATCCAGTTGCTTCTCTGGAGTATATAAATTTGCTTCAAAGCTGCTCATCCAGTGAGATATGGGATGGTAGCTTGGTGAGAGAAGGCCAAGAGGGAGATGGTCTGGCTGTAAAAACTCCAGCTCAGAGTGCCAGCAGATAGGATAACTAACAAGCTTTTCAACCGGAACATTGCACACAATCATCCTTAGTAAAAAGTAACTTTGAGTAAACTTCTAAGAAGCTGATGTATGTATCTTTAAAGCATGCTGCAATGCAGTGTCACTGTATGAGCAAACACTTCTCAAAAACAATGACAAATAGGCCAAAGGGACATGAATAAAAAAGATCAGACAATTTAAACACAAAGAAAAAGGGCTTTATCTACAGGATACGCCTGCAGAATTTTTATAAGGATTTATTTATTTTGTTATTTCTGTTGGAACTGATGGTTCCATGAAGAATCTTTAACTTCATAGCAGGAAAAGATTCTTTAATTAATCTGTAATTAATTTGCATACATTCTGGTACTCTCATGAACCCACAGTGGAGGCTGACATGGAACAGAAGAAATTGTTGAATAAAGTCTTTTTTTTTTCTTTGTGCACAAAAAGTATTCTCATAGTTTTATAACATTACGGTTGAACCACTGATGTCACATTGACTATTTTATCGATGTCCTTACTACCTTTCTGGGCTGTTTGAACGTTTCAGTTGTCTATTAACGGGCAAAAACCTTTCAGATTTCATAAAAAATAATAATAATATGTGTGTTCTGAAGCTGAACAAAGGTCTTGAGTAAATAATGGATGACTAATTAATGACAGAATTTTCATTTTTGGGTGAGCTAGCCCTTTAAGTGTCTTTAAAATGTTCTTCACAATAAGATTATCAAATTTAATTGAAACAGAGAAATCGGGTTTATTTTATTACTGACAGTAAAAATATGAAAGTCAAAGAAATTAATGTCAACTACTTTGGAGAGGAGAAAAATGACCAAAGGAGAGTGTAAAAATTCTGATGCTTTTAGGACTCTACAGTGTGACCATTTTGCATTTGCAACTGAAAATTACTGCATGCAACTATGAAAAATTATTTAAGAGCATCAGTGCGACTGACCCGATCAGCATATTTGTGTTTGTGCTGAGGGGAGCTTCACAGGTTTCTACGTGTTTTTGCAACGTTGAGTTGAGTCTTTGTGAGACTGTGATGAACTAAGATGAGCGACAGCTTTTAATGATTTTTAAGAGAATTTGTAAATGTGATATTATTTAATACAACAGTTAAATAAACAAGAAATTAATATTAAGTGACTAACATTGTCTGACTATAACACTAAAATTGCCTGATTTTGCTCTATTTCGTCATCAAAAATAGTTTGATGCAAGTCACAAATGACCATTCAAACACAGCAGTGTTTCGTTTATGAATGAACGTGCATTTTTAAACAAATCTAGTGAGTCAATGGATCAATTACCCATTCATAAAGACATTTGCTTTATTCCTGAATGAATCAGCCGTTCGAACGCATCAAATGAATGAATGATTCAGTAATTAAATCAGTGACTTGCCGCCACCTACTGGCAGGTTTAGTTTCGTTTTTCCAGTTATTTAAATAATTTAATATTTCTATATTTAAAATTTTATTTGAAACAATAATCTCAACATGAATTTATCAATTTGATTGCACGCATGCCACCTCTGAGCCTCATTAAACATATGAAAATGCACCTATAAGCCACTTTTTGTGTTCTTCTATGCCACCTAAACAAAAATACATTTTGTTAATACTGATTTCATTTGATTTGTAACTAATTCTTATTCTATTTGTTCTTATTCTGTTGTTTTAATTTGACATTTTAAAAAGCTTATAAAATATACTTTTTTTGATTTTGACATAAAAGATCACATGATTTTAATAAAGTAGGGAAAATGGCATTACAAAGGTAAAAACAAAATCCCCTTGTAAATCACTTTAAGGAGTCAAATATCAGCTAAAATTTTGACTGTGCTCCTTATTTTTTCAAGTTAAGACCACAAGTGCTCCTAAAAAGAAAAGTAAGCAAAGAGCTCTGAGTCTCCAGGGGTATTTCCTCCAAGGAGGCAAGGAAGGCAGTGTCTCTTCATAATATTGAATGAGAAAAAAATTGTACTACAAAATAGAAAATGGCAATGTAACAAGATATAACAAATAAAAAGTGTACAAATAACTTGTTTTACTAAAGAAACATTGTCCAATAGCGACACCAGGTAAAGTTACAGCAGGAGTCCATGTCTCTCTCTCCTCCCCTGAGCCCATTGAGTTTTGACAGACCCCTTAAAGCGTGCCGTGAGTTTGCTGGGGGGTAATTAAGAATGAATTAGGAAAGGTCATGTGAGAGGAGGCAATGCCTCCATCGCAATATGATTGGATATGACTAGTTATGTTCAGCTGAGATTGGTTCCGCATTTGGTTAAATGAACAACAGAAATGGATAGAAAACATGATCTATGGGAGTTTTTAGTGAGTAACCAGCTTGGTGAAATTTAAAGTAAATCTATGTCTGTGACCAATATTAACTTTAATGACTTTAAATTGTTACTGGCTTGAGTTATTATTTTGACATAAATGTAAAATGCTTAAAAACACTAACTTATTAAACTAATTAAATAGAATATTGATTACATTGTCAATGAAAATATATATAAAATATTTTTTTATGATAGTGTAAGTAATGTTTATTTAACCAAGATATTGTGATTGGGACATGAATTTACATTTGATTTAAAAACAAAAAACTTTGAGGACTTTGTCTCCTCTTTTTAGAACACCATTGATAGTCTCACATATAATCTCACCAAATAATCTTTGCTGTACTTTGTGTTTTTGTAGCACTCACTACAACAAAACACAGCGTCTCGCAGGCCCACAAAGGCTTAGCATCTGAGTCAGACGGAAACCTGAGACTGGAACAAACATCCAGAGTTAAATCTCCACTTCCCTAATTTATATATTTACCTAATGCATCTTAAGAATGGGTCAAATAATACATCACTCCAAATGAGTTGCCTCTTGGGAGAGGGTTGCTGCGAACAAAATGCACGAAATAAAATAACCTGATACAGTTAGTTGCTACTTCGCTCTCCAATTTCTAGAAAATGCTTTGTTGGTCATTAATGCCATGGTTTCACCATACAGACTTTGAGTAATCCTGCTCATTATTTAGTACGGTGTACATAATAAATTCTTGGTGGTAGTCTGTAAACTCTCTCTCTGTGACAGAGTACCCAGATGGCACCGTACTGTTGTTAACATCTATGGCGGCTGCATTGTTTATTTATGCCTATGATTATACTGTATAGCAGAACTGCGCAAGCATAAATTTTATAACTCCCTACATTAAGATTAAGATTAAGAATTCATTTAACACCCACCATTCCACAAACAGTAAAGGTGAAAATATAAGTCGGTTTCTCCAGCGTTAGCATCTCATTAGGATGCATGACACTTTAATTGAATCAAAATCATTTTTATGTCTGCATCAGCAGTGTCCTCCTCCATCATTGCACTGCTGTCTGGAAGCCTTTCCTTAATCCTCCTGCCCAAATCTTTCAAATCAGCCTCCACAGTCCACGACCAGCCACTAAAGTTCGCTCCAGGATACTAAGTGCACATAGCCTGAAGGAATACAGAACCCCTCCCCTCCATCGCCACCGCCCCCCACTCAGCCCGTTCTGAGCTTTAGTGTGGCCGCCACCACCGACAATAGCTTGCTTTGACAGCTTTGCATAATTCATGCGCTGCACTGCTCTCCCTGAGCCCAGCCCAGCCACTCGCTCGCTGTGAGACAACGGGAAGAAAAAATACAGACGGGAAACAAGGGCACGCTTCCATTAGCCAGTGCCTGTTCCCACACTACACTGCTGCACCCTGGGATAGTGCCACTATTGTCTGGGGGTCGTCATTTTCACCACCCCCGCATCACGGTGGAGATGTGACGCAGAAGACACAGATGTGCACAGGCCTGGAGGAAGACACATCCACTTGTGTTCTTGTTTTTCAGTATTCATGACCTCAAGGCTGTGCTTTTCTTGGATGCGTTCGGAGAAAGAGGTTCGCCGGTGAGATTTAATTTAGAGCATTAATGTCTGATATTCTGTCTAAAAACATCGACTAGGATGTGCAGCTTCTAGATGCCTAAAAGATACTTTAAGACCAATAAGACACCCAGCACTTTCTTAAAGTGCACAATAATGCGCAAAATTCTGCTTGCGAGATGATGACGTCCTCAATAGCTGTTTTGAAGAAGTGTTCTAATTACTGCACTTGCAATTAAATGGGCAATTTCCGCATGAAAACAGGTTTCGGCATGGGCCTTAAAATGATCAAGCAAAACTTTTACAATTCTCCTCATGTCAGCATTTGAAGAGGTGGGCGCTGAGGTTATATAGGTCATGATAGCACACTCAATATCAGAATACAGAGATCACAGGTTCTTATTAAAAAAACATTTCACTGAAATGTCTCACACGGCACTGCCACAAGCTTTTTTTTTTTTCTTACGCCCTCAGTTCTGAAGATGACTCCTTATGCTTCAGCAGCTGTATGACTCATAGTTTCATCATTGGAGGGCCAAAATACTACTCGTGCATGCTTTTGAATATATACAGTCAAAGCTAAAATGATTCAGACACCAGATATAATTTTTGTCTTTTTTTTTACCAGTGGGTGCAGGACACTGTAGTTCATTTATATAAGTGAGGATAGTAAAATAAAGTAAACTGTGACCTATTATACCCAACAATTTTTCATACAGTAGACTACCAGTAAAACTGATACTAAGTTTGGACCAAAAATTATTCAGACAGTTTGACCTGATCATGTTTTGCTTAAGTGTGTTTTCTTTAATTGCTAATGCGACCCTTTTACTCCACAGACTGAAGAAAATTAAGCATTGCTTGGTAATTGGTCAACAAGGTATTAATAGTTGTGTAAATATTGTCATACTAAGAGTTGTCTGAATTTTTGGTTGATTGTAATCCATTAGATACCTTTCTATCTGACATTATCAAGATGAATTTGTTCTGACACAGTTTCACTCTAAGTACTTGTCATATTTTATTACCATTTTCTAAACTGTAGCGAACAACTGTGATAATGTTGAAGGTGTCTGAATAAATTTTGGTTTGACTGTACATGCATGCAATATGGACAAAAGTCACATTTTTGCATTTAGATAAATATCTGAAAATAAAATGAACTATTTACAAAAACTATAAACATGTATTTTACTTCCCATCACTCACAACAAATGCTTAAAATTCTATGATTTTCAACAAAACTAGAATAAAATATGTCAGTATAAAAACAAGCACACATTATAGTGCTAATCCTAAGCATAAAATCATTTATTTAAAGCAAAACTGAATACCAGCATGTAGAAAATGTGCTGTAATAATAAATTTGGGCTCCCCTACCTCCCTATCCATGTTTTGGATGCTTGACAGTAACTGCACTGTATACACCTTTTTCTTCAACACGGAAGTAAGCCTATGGGTGAGACTTATGGTTAAGTATCCACTATAGGGAAATAACCAGACGAATAACAACGTGCAGTAAATGGTAAAACCGTTTGCACTACAAACCAGTGTGCTCATAATTAAGATCATACATTAAAACAATATGGTAAGACTCACCAATTTGCAATATGAAGCAGCAAAACAAGCTGTTTTGTACAGCTAAAAAAAATAACTGGACGCGAATGAGTCCGAAGCCAAACCCATAAAATTTGCAAATGGCCACATCCACTCTTATGGGAAGGAAAGTCACTTTGCAATTTCAGGTGCAGCACGTTCATGTATATATGTGACCCTGGACCACAAAACCAGTCTTAAGTAGCATGGGTGTATTTGTAGCAATAGCCAAAAATATGTTGTATGGGTCAAAATTATGGATTTTTCTTTTATGCCAAAAATGATTAGGATAATAAAACAAGATTATGTTTCATGAAGATATTTTGTAAAATTCCTACCATAAATATTTCAAAACCTAATTTTTGATTAGTAATATACATTGTCAAAAAATAATTTGGACAACTTTAAAGGCGATTTTCTCAATATTTTGATTTTTCCGCACCCTCAGATTCCATATTTTCCTATCCTATCCTAACAACCCCATACATCAATGGAAAGCTTATTTATTCAACTTTCAGATGATGTATAAAACTTAATTAAAAACATTGACCCTTATGACTGGTTTTGTGGTCTAGGGTCACAAATATATTCTATACATTCTATAGATCAACAAGAATGTAAACATCTTGATTGCTGGCATTAAGGCCAACAGTATTCCCTTGAAAGGTGATGGAGGTTTTTCGATAAACACAGTCTTGTAAATCTAAATGCACAGACTGTACAGAATGCAATATTTTGTAGTTACATAAACTTAAAGTTGACCTACCAAGTTTTCATTCATTTGATAAGTTAAATGAAAAGATAGAACTGACAGCAGAAGGCTCAGGTGAAAACATTCAACAGTATTGAGCAAATGTGGTGACAGCAGAGGAAAGCAAATGAATAAACCAATTTGCCTCGACTTGATATCAAGATGAAGATTGAAGGGAAAATAGCTTTGATTTCAACATGGCGAATTGTCTTGATTACTTTTTTAAGGAACGTTTTTATCAGTAATCACCTGAAATGGTTTTCACCTCAAATTATAAAGTGATACTGGTTCCTTCTCTTAGCTGTTTTTAAGCATTTGGCAGCAAACAAACCTAATCACACACACCACACTAGAAATTCTAATCCAAATGAATGTACTGCATTCTAAAAAAATCATCGATTTAATTTCATTACAGAATATGATTTGTGCCAACCCATTTCTCATATTACACCCGTTCCCATCTTTCTCTTTTTAGTTTTTGTTCTCATATACAGCATTAGCTTTTGACTGTCATCTCTACAGGACATTAATGTAAATCCCTTGGTTCCAGTGCTGAGGCAGTTTGGAAGAAGGATACTGGCGAGTTTCATTGCCTGGTCAGCGCACTTCCTGCCTGTGGCAAATCATAGGCTGCCTCCAACACAGCAGGAGGCAGGCAAGAGAGCTCCACAGCAAATTGGAGAGTGGTGCGGGGGGTGTGGGAGGGTGGATGAAGATGGGGAAAAAGCGAGAAAAAGAGAACGAGACAGAATTTAAGACTGATAGGAAAAGAAACAAGGATGTTAGGGAGGTTGGAAAAGTGTACTGCAGGCAGCCAAGTCTGTCATGGACTTTAGGACATCTATAGCACACAGAAAATGTCTCTGACTTGTAGCAGTTTGCTGTGTGCATGCACACACACACACACAAGCACAATTCACAATGTTCTTATCCCTTAGGGTGAAACAAAATGCATGACCAGAAATGCACAGATGCTACAAAGAGACAGAAAGTTTTGAGATACAACAGCTATAGCAATACATCACGCCACTGGCTCTTGTGAAATCATGTAAAGTGTCATGTAAAGACAGATGCTGCAGGTAGCAATCCATCAAAATTCGGTACTAATAAGCACACAGAGGTACAATGCACAAGAGACCTTCACTGACATTTATTTCAGCTTGTCTCACAATGAAATGCAACTGATTTTTAGCTAATAAAAGGAGATTTGTTATACAAAAACCAACACATTCTCACTCCTAACTCGTCACATATTGACCCCTTGGAGTTACTTTATGACGCACAGGGAACTCCTTCAGCGTCAATTTTCGATGTGCAGGGTCCTCTGTTGCTTTTAATAATTTTTCTATGTAAACAGTCAAAACATTACAGTATTTACACAATTATGAGCACGAAACCCAACCCCTGCCTCTAACCATTCTAATCTAACCATTTGTCAATATAAAACAGAGGATATAACAGGCAGATACAACTACAGTCACAATTTATTTAACAAGTATTAATATCCCAAGTCTTCCAAAGCAAAACGATTGATTTCTAAGAGGAATAGACGTGATCGCCATCTTTATCTTCTGCAAAGCTGATCCTGTGTGCAGTCTGTGCACAAATTAAAAAATTGCTGCCAGAAAAAGCGCTACATTAGCTTTGGTAATGAAATGCCATTGGCTCCTGCGTGATTCGTGACCTATTGTGTCATGCTAAACAAGTTCAGGAGTATCTTTTTAAATGTGATATGTGTGGAAGCAAGATTATTTTCAGCGATTAAAACCTTATGGTTTACTCTGTTCTTCACATAATGATATCGAAGGACTTGGAATGCAACGCGACTTGTTTAAAACTTTAATATTTTTTATGGTCAGTTGTTGCAGTATATTCCTGTGACTTTACTTATATTTGCCTGTTGCGTGTTTTATATTGTTCAGATGATGTATAAAACTTAATTTTAAAAAACTGACCCTTATGGCTGGTTTTGTGGTCCGGGGTCACTATTCATTCTATAGATCAACAAGAATGTAAACATCTTGATTGCTGGCATTAGGGCCAACAGTATTCCCTTGAGAGGTGATGGAGAATTTCCAATAAACACAGTGTCTTGTAAATATAAATGCTCAACCTTATAACTTACTCTGTTCTTCGCATAAAGATTTTGGAGGACTTGGAATGCAACGCGACTTGTTTGTAATATATTTATACTGCTTTTTATGGTCAGTTTTTGCAATATATTCCTGTGACTGTACTTATATTTGATTATTGCGTGATTTATATTGTTTTGGGTAGGTTTAGGGTAGGTGTGGGGTTAGATGCTCCAAAATATCTATGAAAGTATAAATTTATATAAAACGATTTTGCAAACGCATACAATCAATTAAACTCATATTGCAAACAAATAAATGAAATAAAGGACCCTGCACATCAAAAAAGGCATTAAATGGGTCAAAAAAGTGACGCCAAGGGGTCCTGACCAAACGTCAACATGAAAAAACCAAGCACCTACAATTTAAAACACTACATCGCGATGCTGCACAGAACAACACTGTTCATAAAAGAAGCACTTGCTCTAGCTGAGACTGTCTAGTCCTTTGAGACGTACTTTGCATGTGTTTGTGTCGCTGCATTTTTTGAAATCCTGATTTGTCCTCCACTCCAGCTTTAGTGGCAAGCCAATTTTAAATGACACCAGTTTAAAGACTAATCAATATGTGCAAAGTCTTGTTGACGTGCTGGAGTTCACAAGGGAAATCAGATGTAAATTTGGCCGTAGGATCCTGTAACTGCAACCGCCGGCAAACAGTACAACATCTCTGATTTTCCAACAGTGACTTTAAATTGATTAGCTTTTAATTCTCTGAGGTGTTCAACTTTGTCGCAAATATTGAGCAAGATGTATTTGTGCCTGCCTTTTGGTGTCTACGCTTACTTGTTTGTCAAAGCATTTGTTAGGCGAAGCATGTAATGGCTAAAAACGGATAAATCTTATGCAAATGCTAAATGCTATAAATGGATTTCAGCCCATTTTCAGATCCTCCACATTTTTAGAAATATGCCATATGGGGACGTTTTTGTGTAGACAATAAATCTGATTAATCCTTTACAGGCTGCGATAACCTGGACAATGTTAAGCCGACAGAGATCGGGTCTGTCCACTGTGATTATGCAGAATAAATATAGTGTAAATGTGATACGCAAAGGCTGGCGTGCTGGCAGTGTGTGTTTGTCAGGGTACATTAACCTGCGCCTGTTTGCTTAGCACTGTTGAAATAGGCACTGATGGCTGAACTACTTTCACTGACACACACACACACACACAGTCTTATTCACTCTATCTCTCTCCGCGCTGGACTAAAAAAGCGCCCTCTACGAGGAGTGCTCAAGCAAATAAACAATATTGAAAGAAGTGACCAGGGCTTTCCTACTCAATAAACTGACAAAAATGTCACTGTAGAATTGACTAGTCCTTCAGAGTGTTTTTCAAACATGCACAAATTGACATTTACAGATGGAAAGATTGGAGAAATTCACATCTGACTATGGTAACATCATCTAAGAGGGCTGTCGTTGTGATTTAGTTCTGCAAAAATTTGTGTTTTTATTTTAGGATGCCATTAAAAGGTACTTGATGGTCCAGCATATTTCAAGGTTTTCACTCCGCAGTAAAAACACTAAATAAGAGGGCCACATGATTTATGAAGCATGGAGCAGGGCTGAATGAAACCTTTCACTTCACTGAAGCTTGACTTCTACTCTCTTCTTTTATTTGAACCTTTTGATATAAGGTAAAAGGCTATAACACTCTCTTCCTGCCTGAATATGTGATACATGAGAGATCTTCTAAATAAGCAACTGACATTTGTGACCTTTCCTTTTGTTTTTCGCTTTGTTTTTTCTTCCTCTCTGCCCTTTTTCAGCCCCCAACCAGGCGACGTATGTGCTCTTCCCTAATCAGGAGATGCGGCCATGTGTTTTCTTTGCAATCAAGGGTCTACGTTCAACAATGTGACCTCTATTTTAAAACTGTAAAAACATGAACTGACTGAGAATTTGTGTCAAAAGAGTGTGAATCTTTGAATCTAGAGAATGTGAATAGCGCACGGTTTGTATCGTGATCGAGATCATCAGAGCACGAATCAAAATGGCAGGCCTTTACTTGAGTACCTTTTCGGTCACAACAAATCCTGACGTTGAGCTTCTTTCGTTCCGCCATGTTGTATCACACTAGTTTTTCATGCCATGCAAAAGCCTTTAGGATAAAATATAGGTGTGTAAAATTAAAACAACTGAGGTTTTAATCGATGCTAAAATAAAAAAAAAAGCTTTGAAAATCAATTTTAGTCATACCTTACTTGATAACTGTTCAATAATCTGAATCTGAGTCTTTAATGAATGTCTATTAATATAAGTCTTGTTGAACTGATTTGATGATGTATTGTCTTGTAAATCGCTTTGTGCCACCAGTGCCCTTGATGACAAATGAGCCCAATTAGTGATATGCTCATCTCCATGTATAAGTAATCTGAGACAATAATGTAACTGCGACCGCGTTTAATCGGACGGTTCAGTCACTCGTATAGATTGGCTCCTTTAAGGAGCCTAAAAACCAAGGATCAGATTAACTAGACCAGTGCAATCTGGATTTGAAGATAATTCCTCAATTCTCTGTGTCTCGTACATAAAGGGGACTATAAAATGATGGTTGTAATGCTTGTGTCTTGTAACTGAAATTAAGATCTAGTTATCATATTTCATCAATGGTCTTTAGGCTCTTCAAGCTGGTCCAGCATCAGGTCAGCGAGGTGGAACTACGGTATGTGATAGGAACAATGGACTTAAATAAATATGATAACCTAATGTAGAAGTAAAAGGTAAGTATTCAAATCGCCTTGGTCTAACATTCCTGGTCATTCAAATTTCAATAATATTTTTGTTTATTGAGCTAATTATACCTGCAATGACTTTTAAATTGATTATTATTTAATTTATGACTCTGGACCACAAAACTAGTCATAAGATATATAGAACATTGAAAGCTGAATAAATATGCTTTCTATTGATGTATGGTTTAGGATAGGACAATATTTGGCCGAGATACAACTATTTGAAAATATGAAATCTGAGGGTGCAAAAAATCAAAATTATGAGAAAATCGCATTTAAATGGAGTTTAAATGACATTCTTAGCAATGCATAATCTATTACTATTACTAATATTAATCTTATACTATACTAATATTAATCTATTACTATTACTAATATTAATCTATTACTAATCAAAATTACGTTTTGATATATTTACGGTAGGAAATTTACAAAATATCTTCATGAAAGACTTTGTTGGCATAAAACAATAATCGATCATTTTGACTTAAATATACCTGTGCTACTTATGACTGGTTTTGTGGTACAGAGTCACATATTTAAATATTTTATAGGTATATAAAATTACGCAAAAGGGAATTGAAGCACAATTTTTTTTAAACTGTCTTGTAATGGAGTTCGCAACTTGAGGTTTAGCTAACTGTGCTAGTGGCTCCAATCAGAGAAAGAAAAAAAACATTTTTTAACATAACACCAAATGTTTTGTAATGTATTTGTAATATGTATCTTTAAAAAATACATACAAAATCTGAAGCGATTTATCGACCTAGCGCCGGAAACTAACCCCAGTATCAAATGCGACTTTTGTTCGCTACAGTCAGTTGGCAAAATACGTGTTCTGACTAACTTGTAATGTCTAACTTTTTATCATTAGGCTACTAAAAACTGTCTGTTGAGATCTACTTTTCTATGGACAAAAATAGCCTATTTTAAATCTCCAAGACCCCCCCCCAACCTTTCTTTTAAATTCTTTTGAGAGAGAAAGACAGCCCCATAATCCGCACCACGATTTTGTGCACTGAGGATAAATGGTTAACTACCTGTTTGTTCTCGGTTACATTTGGAAACATTTTCATGGCATGTCAAGTACAAAGAAAGGCTGTGGGACACATGACAGCTCCTCGGTCCACTCCTGAACTATCCTATTCACGTTTCCATCATAATGCTAATCCCAAGGTTGTAAAATGTTGTAAGTATGTCTGATAGCTATTTCCGTGCAGCTGGGCGGAATTCAATGCCATTAAAGTGTATGAGGACGTATGAGTATTCCAACTTGCAAATTACAGCTGCAAACGGGTCAATAAAATACTCTCTAGCCTACTTGAAAGGCTGTGCGTTTATTTATCTGTTTAAAAAACAGTGGTATCGCTGTATAATTCTCTTAGATACTGGCACACGTTAAGCAACTGCAATTACCAAGTCAAGACAACATTAAACAAAAGTAACCTGACTCTGTTTCTCATTTCATTTCTTACCTCGTAAAATTCGGCTTAGATCCCCATTGTAGTGGAACGAGATGAATAAAAACTTTACGGTAGGTATCCAAACTTATTAAAAGCAGCAGCTGTGAGGTGAGGTAAAATAACGGTTAGGACGATAAATTTCCCGCAGTCACGCCTTCCCGCGTCTCTCACACACTGAGTGCTCTGGAGCGGGGGAAATTCCTCCGCAAACGACCAGCCACACACACTGTCTAAATCACGAGACAACGACCTGGACCCGGCGAACCCAGGAGCACGGAGTCCAGAAGCCTTAGTTCTAGCTGTGTCAGAAACACATGTGATGGAGCCAAGGACTGTACCACTCCTCTGTTCTCCCTGTGTGTGTGTGTGTGCGCGCGCGCTGCGGTGCTGATGAGAGGACGGGTCGTTTGCGCGGGATCCGCGCGATACTAGTGAGGCAGTGTCATTAACAGCACAAGGACCTGGAGCATCGCTGAATGCGACAAGAACTGAACAAGACTTGTTTTCTCTTTCTCTTTCATTTTTATTTTGTATATATTTTTTCCACAAATACAAGAACCTTGGCATAAATAATGAACCTTCATTAAAATTACGTAACGTACTTGTTTTTATTAACCCTCGTACCCTCGTATTCTGTTTTGAGATTTAGTGGTTTATTTTTGTAAATATATTATTGTTGAACCTCTTATTTTGAATTTTACTTTTTATTTTATGTTTCTCAATGCCTATCTTATTTTATTTATAGACTACTCATTCAATATTTCAATAACCTTGTTGCGACAAAAACAGATTGCTGAAAAATAAAATGAAAAATGAACTACAGTAACTTGAAAGCCTGCATACACAGTTGAAGAATCTTATAAAAACTCATCGCATTCATATTTGATATGGGTCTCTGAAACCCAAGAAATAATTATTGAAACATTCTTCATGGAGACCAATTGAGTCATGTTATCAAGTTGAAAGTTTCTTTATTAAGAGTTCTTACGGGAAAATGTTATGTGGTCTGATGCTTGAATGTTAAGTGTATTTTTCAAGCTAGCAAAATGGCCTTGGGCGTCTGTCAGAAACCAAACTGTGCATGGGGGTTAAAGAACTTCCCATTAAGATCCACTATACATTCAACAATCTACTGAAATCCCACTGTTTTGAGATGGGAATTGTGATATTGCATGTGAGATTGGTCGTAACTAAAAACCATCATCATGAATTTGCACTTGCCTGATGGCAATTGACCGTATTCCCTTAAAGTAAAAGCTAATTTTGCTTTAGTTAATCAGTTAATTAGCAGTACAGATGGTGAGGTTTCTATGTGGCATCGTCTCCCCAAAGATTGGCCTGCAGTGGCATTTTTCATGTAGTTGTCCCTGCTTAGAGGACATTAGAGGGCCTTTTGGCTTTCATCAAAGCGCTGATGTGAAAAGCACATGGCATATGAATCGCACTTTGACGGCTGTGAAATGACAGCTCTCACAGAAGCTGTGTGTGAAGAATGAAGATCATTAATTACAAAAGCCCCAGCTACTTAATCCCACTCGAAAGAGAGCTTGAGGCGTCTGTCGTTCCCTTTGCCCTCCTCTGTTTTTTCGCTCTCTTCCGATATCTCTTGTTTTCCCTTCAGTCGCCCCCATTTCTCCTCCCCCTCACCCGTCTAGTCGTCTTTTTCTCCGACTCATTCTTCTGTCTCCTCTGTCCTCCTATTCTTTTCAGCTCTTTTCTTTTCCATTACAAACTCCACTTTTATCTCCTCATTCTTTCTCTGAATTACTCTTTTATCTTCACTCGCCCTTTGCATGTCATGGAGTCCAGCGAGAACAGAATCGAGAGTTCGAGTCCAGAGGTTTTGGACTCAGCAGGGGGAGCGGTAGTGCTCTCCTCACCCTCCTTCTGCGTCCCAGCCCTCAAGACCGCATGCTGAGATGGAGTTATCTCTCAAGGCAAGCTGCTCCACTCACCAGAGCTTTGTATCCAGGTCTCCATGCCAAACATCAAACTCACTCCCAACAGGAAGTGCTATTATCTGCATGAAAGCCAGCTTGATCAGTAGTCTGCAACTGAAGGACAGCAAGAGAAAAGTGATACGCTTCCATCTGCAGAGGAGCTGAGCTGGCCTAAAAATGTATCAGTTTATACTTATATGTATGCAAGTTATTTTTTTCATGAAAATGCTATATTCTTCATTTTAAAATATATACTACATTGAAGGATGTTTAATTTGATTCCAATGTGCATTGTATAACACAATATACTAATATTTGACATTGACTAAATTTCAACTGTTTGTATCCACCTTTTTTCTTCAACGTGGCAAGAATTACAACGTGCAGTAAGGAGTAAAACTCTTTGCATTACAAACCAGTGTGCTCATGATTAAGATAATACGTTAAAATAAAGTAAGACACACCGATTTGCAATACCAAGCAGCAAAAAGAGCTATTTTGTACAGCTAAAAATAGCTGGATGCGAATGAGATCGGAAGCCAGACCCATAAAATTTACAAATGGCTGTGCCCACTCTTACAGAAAGAAAAATGGATAATGTGCTCCGCTTCTTATTGCCAGTAAATGTGTCGCAATAACCTAAATTTGTCACTGATTCAGACAAACGTGAATGTCAAACCAGCATTTCATATTAGACTTTATAACAAGCATTGTAAACAGTGGTTGCTCCTATCAAATTCTTCAACAGAAGAATTGCTCTGAATACAGTCTGCCCAAATCCTCGAGAAACACAATTTCTAGGACAGTACTAAATGTCTCTTTTTCCAGATAATCCATCACTTTACCACTGCTGGACTCATTTGTACCCTCTAGTGGGGATGAGTAACAGTGTAATTTCTCATATTAGATGAGGGCACATCTGTCTGTTTGAAAACAAACGATTTGGACATGGAATCTGAGGGTGGTACATGCACAGTATTCAGACAAAAAACAATTTCAATTGATCGCAATATAAGGGTTATCCTCTAGACATACAATAGATGTTCTTTGATATAGCTGGCAAAGATGCTAGATGCATGTGGGCCTTTAAAATGAATGTTTAGACTGGGAAATGTGTAAGGATATATGCTTAACCCTGGAGCACAAAACCAGTGATAAGTAGCACCTGTATATTTGTAGGAATAGCCAACAATACATTATATGGGTCAAATTTATAGATTTTTCTTAATGCCAAAAATCATTAGGATATTAAGTAAAAATCATGTTCCATAAAGAGATTTAGTAAATTTCTAACTGTGAATATATCAAACCTTAATTTTTGATTAGTAATATGCATATCTAAGAACTTAATTTGGACAATTTTAAAGGCGATTTTCTCAGTATTTACATTTTTTTATTTTTTTTGTACCCTCAGATTCCAGATTTTCAAATAGTTGTATCTCAGCCAAATGTTGTCCTATCCTAACAAACCATCATCAATGGAAAACTTATTTATTTAGCTTTCAGATGATGCATAAATTTCAATTTCAAAAAATGGACCCTTATGACTGGTTTTGTCATAACAAAGGTGGTGTACGTGATACGGAGATGTGGCTTACTGAATGACTATAAAACTGCCCACCTTTATAAGCATTCAATTAAAATATATACGTCATCACATTCGGTTCTGAATAGTAATGTTATCAACATCCTGCCTGCAATCGTGTGAATGGATGGTCACCATTCAACGTAATTGAACTTGACAATGAATCTTACTATGTATGTCACCTTCTATTTTCATGTACAACAGTATCTGAGGCGGTAAATAGCGAAGCAATTGTAAGGGCAAAGAGTTACGGTCCATGAGGGAAAATGAGAAGCTGCACTCTGTTCAGGTTACTCTCAGAGGAGGAATATACCAAATTTAACTGCTAAAAGAGAAGAGCTGATTTTACAGTTGCTTCTCTATTCGCTGTTGCTGTGGTTGCTGCATGTAATTCTCTGGTTGTATTTCAAATCTAATCAGGTCGCATTAGACCAGATCTAAATCTTATAATTTCAGTTGTTTTTCATGGCTTTGAAAGAAATCTCTTATGCTCAACAAGGCTGTATTTTTTTTATCATTAATATTATAGATATTTTTTTAATATGGTGATTTTAAAATTTTTTGTGGAAAAAATTGTCCCACAACCAAAAAACACATCTGAAAAGCATTTAAGTATTCAAATCATAGATGTTTACTAAGATCTATTTATGAAATGTTGAAACACACACTGTAAAAAGCATTCAAGGGTGTTGTCCATAGGAATTTATTTTAAAAAGTATATTTCTTCCAATAAATTGATTCCCTTTTCTTTTTGAATTCATTTAAGTTTTACATAAGTAAAAAGTGTGATTGTTTTTGTAACTTATTATTCCCTATCAAAAAATTGTTTTTTACTGACCTTCACAATAAAATGCTTGTACAAAACTCTATTTAAGTGTTTATATCCAAAGTATAACGTCACGACCCGCCCACATGCAGAACACCAACATCGTTGCTCGCTGTCACCTGAACCGGACCAGTTTCGGAGTTTTTGAGAACTTTTTACAACGTGCAACACATGTAAGTAACTATTTACATTGCATAAAGTTAGGTTTTAGCCGAATGAGCACGCATTTATTGCACTATAACATGTAAAAGCGTCGCCAGGTTACAGATAGTAACGGTAAGTTTTTCAGTTTTGCAGGCGCCATGCGGGCTTGCCGAAGGTCTTGAAATTAACATTAATCTTAAAACAACAATCGCTAACGTTAACATAGTATATGTATATGTGAGATGTATTGCCAAATTATGTTATCTACTTAGTTTGGTTACTTAAAAAAAAACATCGTCATTTTGTTTATTTATGGAGTCTAATAATGTTAGCATCGGTATTAGGCTATGTCTCAAATCACTTGTCTTAAATGTTCTGCCTCTTTCCGAATTAGCTAGCAAAACAGTAACATGGTCTCTCTCTCATCCTCGTTGTGTCAGTTAAAAGTTACGTTAGCTGCTAGGTTTGTAGTCACAGTTGTTCCCTGCATGATTGAAAAATATGGGGACATTTTTTTTTTGGCGCCTCTTTCTGCATTGTATCATACAAATTCTTAAACTTAATCTTTTTATATATTTGTTTGAAATATTTTATATTGTCTTAAACCATTTGTTCAACTAAAAAGATTAAATATTTATTTTGCATTGCAATAACTTGATCCTTATATTTCCCTAAACTCTTGTTTCATTTGTGTTGCTTTTTTAGGAGACCATCAGATCTACTGGAAGGAGCAGTTCATGGAGTAGGTAAGCTCTTTAGAAGGTGGAATTGTGGTAAATGTTTCATAGGTTTGTCCATTTAGAGCAATTAAGGTACCCAAAAGTCCGTAATTGAGAGTTGGAAAAAAGAAAGGAAAAAAAAAAAAAACTAAATTTGCATCCCTTTCTATTTTTAATGACAGATGGGATGGCCTTGTAAATTATACAGCGCTGTTGTACCAGGGAATACTGATAATCTAAAACATTATAGACTGCATCATGGGACCTTTGGACACAGCCATGCCTTGTATACATATAGATTGTATAGTATACTACAGTATAGTATGGCACTGGTTCTCAATCCTGGTCCTGGGGGCCCCCTGCTCTGCATATTTTGCATGTCTCCCTTATTTAACAAACCTGATTGAGATCATCAGCTCATAAGGAGAGAGATCCATGAACTGAACTGAACTGACGAGGTGATGATCTCAGTCAGGTGTGTTAAATAAGGGAGACATGCATAATGAGCAGAGCAGGGGTCCCCCAGGACCAGGATTGAGAACCACTGATGTATAGTAAAGAATACAGTGTGGTTCTGTATAGTACAGATTACAGAACCACACTGATAATGACATTGTATGTTTGTAGTTGTATTGCCTGCAATATTCAGTTTTCCTTTATTCACTACCAACTATAGGATCCAAGTACCTCGTGAAGAAGAGAGACGTGACTCTGAGATGCCTCATTCAATACATGGGAAACAGCGGGCAAGAATCATCTCTGACTACTATGTAAGTATTGTTTAAAAAGCATAGTTTGACTCTTTTGGGAAAAGCACTTATTCCTCAGATATCAATCTTATGTCTGTCTTAGTACGGAGCTGGAGTTGGGGATTAGTTAGCTTGTCTTAGAACAAATATTGTAATTGGGTGGCAATGGCTAGTCTGGCTATGTCAAAAGTTAAAAAACACACCTACAAACATCCAAATGTATGTGTAGGAACCAGGGTCCCTTTTTTGTCTTTCAGTTGCTTGTGGACTTGATTTAAAAAATAAGTTGTTTTTTTTTCTCTCTTTTTTTTTACTGCATTTTCACAAAAGTAAAATCCTTGTTTTACATTAATGCAGGAGTCATAATCATCTGATGATAAACTATAAGAGTGGCATTTTCAGAGCTTTTACTTAATCACGCCTTTTGAAGATTGTTCTCTGTTGCAACTTATTGTTCTGTTTATTCTCATACAGGGACAAACGGAGAGCAGTGTCCATGAGGATTTGAACATATGCAGATATATGTCTGCCGTGAACCAGATGCAGTGGGCATCATCATAGAGGGAAACCCAGTGCTTACTGATCTTGGAAATTTGGCCAGGGCATGGTGCCTGCTTCCGGGAATGACATTTGCTCCGAACCTGCAGTTTCCACCACAACTCTGCAAAACATTTGAGGTGTTCCAAAGACTTTTTGTGGGATTTGACACACTGCGCCCAAAGCCTTCCTCCCGTTTATGTAATTTGTTTATGTAATTTTTTTATGTTAAAATGTCTACAACATTAACATTAAAATTGATTACAGATACTTAGTGCACCCAATTGTTTGTACATGGCAGCTGTTAATAAAAGTTGGAAACAAATACCTCTCTTTCCTTATTAAAGTTATGGCAAATCTAACTAATTATGTCAAGTGGATTAAATAAATAATTTGTCTAAATTAAGAGTAATAGAGTAAATTAATTAATTAAAATAAAAAAGTTTAATTTTTTATTTTAAATGTTACTTATTTTAACTAAGTATGATTTGGTCAATATGTTGCTCTTTGTCATAAAGGTTAAACTCAAATGTTTTGCTTTATATTGTAGATGCTACTTAATTTTTTAGCATAGAGTAAAATAAATAATACTGATTTTTACCAAATCAAAATAACAAGAAGTTCACTAAACTTACAAAAAGTAGTTGGAAAATGTTGCCTTAATTTTTTTGAGTTGAATCTAAGTAACAGTTTTTACAGTGCATAATAATATTTAAAGTATCATTAAGCTTAATATATGTAAAATCATCATTTAGTGGATACTTGCAATTGGGAGGTGGCTGTCCCGAACCCTAACCCCTAAATTTCAATTTATGAAAATGATATTGAAATCATATTTGCATTTTATTCCATTGTTGTTTTTAAAAATATCTTTTGGATTTTTTTGGTGAAGTGAAGAAAAATAAATATTTTCCTTGTAAATTATGAAACTGCATTTTTTGTCACTACTGAAACAGTGTACAGTATGTTTTAGTCCATTGGCTGAGACTGATTTTAACTACACTCCTAAATTTATGATCAGAAAATATTCATGTGTCACTCTCTCTCATAGCTACATGGTGAGTAGATAGGCCCCATCATTTTGAGGTAAATGTGTTCAAAAATATGAAAAATCTGTGTGTAACTTTAAAGAATGTCACTACCAAACACCGTTTTTCTATAATTAAACACTTTTTTGGAAGTTATTCCATAACATTTAGTTTTTATATGTGTACAGCTGTTCAGAACTGAGCTAGCTAACCATGTGCTGATTAGCATCTTTGAGCTATAGCTATCTAAAATCGCCACTACCAAAACATTTGGTGAAGTTTCGATAGTGCACATCTTTGTTTTTTGGGTTTTATCCCATAAAATTGTCACTACTGTAACAGTCACGACCGAAACATGTCATAATTGCTTCGGTAGTGAGAAAAGGGAACACATCATCCTTTATTTGGGGGAAATAAACCAAATTTTAGTACAGTTATGCAAATTTTAAGTATTTTAGTATGTTTTAGTAGTGTGATACAGTAGTATGCAAGTTAAAATTCAATGTAATGTGGTCACTACCAAAACATTACCGTCACTACCGAAACATGGCATGTTTTGTCAAAAATAAAGCATACTGAATTATCAACTAAGATTTTATGATAGTTTTTGGTTCAAATGTATATTCAAACTAAAGAATCCTTAACTTTAAAATCAGTATGATCAACTTCTTGCCTTTTACAACGAAAACTGGATTTAAAATACAACAAATCTCATAAATCACACTTGAAATTTTGTTAAAATTGCAACCGTTATTGTTTTACCTCTCAAAACTTTTTAATAAAATAGAAAAAAATATATTTACAAGCAAAATCTTAATAGGTCGATATAACCCTTCTTATTAAATTATATATTACACTCTTAAAAATAAAAGTGCTTCACAATGCCATAGAAGAACCTTTTTTTGTCTAAATGGTTCCATAAGAACTTTTAACATCTGAAGAAACTTTCTGTTCACAAAAGGTTCTTTGTGGCGAAAGAAGGTTCTTCAGATTATAAAAAGGTAAGAAAGAGATGGTTCTTTAAAGAACCTTTGACTGAATGGTTCTTTGTGGAACCAAAAAATTGTTCTTCTATGGCATCGCAGTGAACAACCTTTTAAAGCACCTTTATTTTTTTAGAGTGTACTGTGTTTCGGTAGTGACAAATTTGGGGAGAGGACAAGTATTCCAAAAACTTCTGAAAATACAATATGAATTAACTGCACAATTACTAGACATGTGTGCCTTAGATATTATACAATTTGCATACATACAACATTTGTGGAAAAAGATATTTGAACCAATTCTGTAGAATGGCCCATAAATGTCATTACTGTCACTTTTGATCAATTGAATGTGTCCTGGCTAAATAAAAGTATTAATTTATTTTAAAAAAACAACAACAAACAAGCAAACATCTTACTGATCCCCAGAAGAACAAGCAGTTTGGTGAATGCATTGATCGATGGGAATAAAGTTGTATACACGTATAAAGTATGTACTTCCCCTCTTTGTTAATGTAGTTTTGATAAATTGCACATCAAACAACAACAGTTCTGCCACTACCTTGAAAGTATTTGAACATTTGCTTCACAACTATAAAAACTGTGACAAAAGCCTTTGATAAGCAGAACAGTGGTCTATTTAAAGATTGCAAAAGTAAAAAAAAAAATCAATTTGAAGATGTGACAAAACAGTCATAAACAGTAGTGTGAAAGTACTGATGCATTTTACAGTGACCTTGCAAAGGCATTCCACAGAATCAGTGTTTCCTAATTAAGTCTGATGTCTCTAGATGACTTCCAAAGACTCACCATGGCACAGAGTAACCTTCCAAATAAAGTGTGATTAACAGGAGGAATTGCTTTATCTGAGCTGACAGTGTTTTCAAAAACTTGGCCACTGATGAGCTACTTACAGTACTGTTGAGGCTTATTTTGTTCACTGTGAAACTGTATATTCTAATTTGATGAAGCAGCAAGTCTATTAAATGTCCAATTTGGGGGAAATTTGAATAATCAGTGCACTATGCAATTCTGCGAAGGTTTTTTGGCCGTCAGAGATTCACAAATTTTTGGTTGTAGTCTTACAGTGTGGCTACTCAATGACTGTCTAATGCAGAGCGATTGATTCTTAAACATACTGATTTAAGACCGCTATTATCAATTATACTCTACAAAAAAGACACCGTATGTCAAAACGTCTTAATGCGCAACCACCTAATATGATCCAAGCAGGACACTTGTAAGAATAGCTTGCAGGAATAAAAGCAGAGCATGCCACGATCTCCAAGCATGAATCTGAAAGCCATGGAGATGAATGACCAGTCAATAGTGATCTCCATAATCGTTAGTCCTCTAGTGATTCATCAAGCCAATGACACCCGTGTCCCTAATACCACATTTATGCAGGTTTGAGCAGAGGAGATTGCGTGCTGTGATTTTCTCCAAAATGATTGATTATATCCAGCCTCTTTTGCCCAGTGCGTGTATGTGTGCGTAGATGAGTAACTGAACGAATGAGCGGGTAAGTGAGTGAGTGAGTGAGTGAGTGAATGAATAAGAGATCAAGTGTGTGAAAGAGCAAGAGAAACCGAGACGCAAACCAGACAGAGAAGATTTAGAGAGTAAGTGTGAGTGAATAATCTATCTCTTTGCCTAAGACACTAAAGGGAAATCATTTTCGCACATACATGTGCACCTTGCATATGCTGGCTGTACACGATGCAATTTTGCAAAGGTTTTTTGGCCTCGGAGATTAATTTCAAGAATTTTTGGTTGTAGTCTTGCAGTGTGACTATTCAATGACTGTCTAATGGAGAGCCAAGAAGAACACAGCCTGTGATAATATATGTGCATCTCTATGTAGAGAAAGAGAGAGACTGACAGAGAAAGATTAAAACAGGTCAGCTATAGAGAGTCTATATAATATACAAAATTACTATTTTGAAATTTTCTTATGCTCACCAAGACTACATTTATATGGGACAAAATACTGTAAAATTTCAATACTCTGAAACTGTCCAAATGTTAATAATATATACAGTTGAAGTCAAAGGTTAACATACACCTTACAGAATCTGCAAAATGTTAAATATTTGATCAAAATAAGAGGGATTATACAAAATGCATGTTATTTTTTATTTAGTACTGACCTGATATTTCATGTAAAAGACATTTACTGTACACAAAAGAAAATAATAGTTGAATTTATAAAATTACCCTATTCAGACGTTCACATAAAGTTTTTTTTTTTTTTTGTTTGTTTAGTGATAGTTGTTCATGAGTCCCTTGTTTGTCCTGAACAGTTAAACTGCCCACTGTTCTTCAGCATTTTTTTTGTATTTGTACCCTTTCCAACAATGCCTGTATGATTTTGAGATTTATCTTTTCACACTGAGGACAACTGAGGGACTCATATGCAACTATTACAGAAGGTTCAAATGCTCACTGATGCTCCAGAGGGGAAAACCATGCATTAAGAGCCAGGGGGTGAAAACTTTTGAACAGAATGGAGATGTGTACAATATCATATTTTTTTGCATTTAGTACTTTCATTTCAGATGCTACAGAAGATACTTTTTTCCCAGAAGACAAAATAAGAGAAATTTTCCCCGATCTTCAATCTCCAAAAGTTTTCAATTTTCTTAATGCATCTTGTTTTCTTCTGGAGCATAAGTAAGCATTTGAGCTTTCTGTAAAAGTTCCATATGTGTCCCTCAGTTGTCCTCAGTGTAAAAAGATGGATCTCAAAATCATATAGTCATTGTTGGAGATGGTTCAAATACACAAACATGCTGAGAAACCAAAGAATTTGTGGGACCTGAAGGATTTTTCTGAAGAACAGCAACAGTTTAACCGTTCAGGACAAACAAGGGAGTCATGATCAACTATCATATTAAAAAAAAAACATAGCTGTGGATCATTCAGGTAACAACACAGTATTAAAAATCAAATGCATGTAAACTTTTGAATGGGCATTTTTTGACTATTATTTTCTCTTGCGGATTATATGTAAACATCCTTTATGTGAAATATCTTATTCAGGTCAGTACTAAATAAAAATATCATGCATTTTGTATGATCCCTCTTATTTTAGTAAAATAATTAACATGTTGCAGATTCTGCAAGGTGTATGTAAACCCAACAGTGACTCCAGCAGGAAAAGTTACACTGGGAGTCCGCTTGCCCCCCCTGAGCCCATTTAGTTTTAACAGACCCCCTAAAGTTTGTTGGGGGTAATTGAGAATGAATGGGGGAAAGTCACGTGAGTGGACGCAATGCCTCCATCACGATATGATTGTTTATGTCTGGTTATGTTCGGCTATGATTGATTCATGCAGTAAATCCCTCGTGTTCATCCGCATTCCGCGTTCACAAATCAGTCTGAATGAACAATATAATGATGTTAATGAGAAGACTAATTTTAAAAAGTAAGTAAACAACTCACACACTTAGATATAACCACTTTGTTATGTCAAAATAAGACTTAAAATGGCATGAAAACACGGTGAAATGGTGAAATGTAAAGTAAATCTCTGTGCCTGTGACCAATATTTACAGAGCTTTAATGACTGATGATCCGGAAAATTCACAAATAGTTAAAAGTTAACTATTAAAAAAATAACTCTAGATCTAAGGGTGTTACTGTACAATCTGACAAGCAACAACTGTAAAGGTGAGAAGGGAGCGTAAAAAAAAGCAAAGCACACAGTAAACTCCTACACTGTAAAAAAAAAAAAAAAAAAGCTGTAAAATTTATGGTAAAAACCTGGCAGCTGCTAGTTTTACTGTAAAAAATATGGTAGCAATGTTTTACATTTTACGGTTTTCACTTAAATATATAGGTAAATACCGTATTTTTTAACTGATATAATGGTGATGTACCAATCTTTTGAAGTACTGAAATCTGTTTTGTACCTTTGTAATACACTGATAACCACCAAAAGCAGGTGGTGATGACAACCTCACATGATGAACCAAAGCCCATCACTAGGAGGTTTTAAATAATAACATATATAGAAGGTGCACAGTGTCATTCACACAAACAGTAAACACCATCATGGTAACACACATAAAACTGAAATAATGCAATAAACATTCATTTAACAACATTAGATGTAACATACAACCCTAATGTACAAAACTGCAAAGAAAAATCTAAGAAGAAAATTTTATTTCAACAAAAAAACATTCAATTAAAAAAATGAAACACAGGGAATTCTGGGAATGTCAATTTACGGTTATTCACTGTAAATTTTATGTTCTTTTTCACTTCAAAAAAACGGTATACTACCGTAAAATTACATGCAATGCCCAACACAGTTTTTCACCGTATATAGAAGGGGAACTTACCGTTAACCATTTCACAGGTTTTTACCGTAGCATTTTTACAGTTTTTTACCATTAATTTCACGGTCATTTTTTACAGTGTAGCTTAGGTCTGTAAAATCTAACAAAACAGCCAAGTACTACTGAATTAAGAGACCTCATGCTGATGACTGCAGTCCTTGCATGTTCAATTGAACAACAGAACTGTTCAGTGCAATGAGACACTCTAACCATCAATGGCAAAAGAGTGACAGAACGCCCCATCTACAGTGTGTCATTCAATTACTCTTGATATGTTTAATTAAAGAACAAGTCAGGCTCATTCCACTGCCGTCTCTCTGATCATGTAATCCTTCTTTAAACAGAGCTTGATCAATACTTAATAAAGGCTTGGGATAATACACCAGACTAAGGAAACAAAGCAGAGAGAGAGAGCTAGCATAACCTGGGTATTTGTTTTCCGACTGTATAAATACACATATCAGACTTCCACTCCATGTCTGTGTTATTTTGATAAATGAAGTGTACATATGAGGATTCCACAGGCACTTTCATTTAATTGAGTGGGGAATTATAACAATGCCGTATTGAATTCCCCTCATCTGAAACGTGCGCACATAGAGCTCCAGATGTGCCTCTCACATCCTGTGACAGCGGGACACGTGCGATATAGATTCTCATCTTGAAAATACAAGACAAGCTGCCAATACAGGAGCTACCTGTGGATGTGTGATGCCTCTGTGCATGTGTGTACTTATATGTGTCAGTCTGAGGGAAGGCTTTCTCTTCCGCTTCCTTACAATCCATTATCCCCCATCATCCTCCAGCTCTGCAAAACTAACAACCCTGTCGCTTAAAAATTCTCAAGATGGCCGTTCGGTCTGAGGCAAAAGTGAAGTTTGCAATTAAGGAAATAATTATGTCCATATCTGCTTTGAGATGTGAGGACAGGGGCCTTCTGGAGTCCCGTGATAGAGCGATACTGAGGACCTTAACAGCGGGGAGTTGATTTAATTGAGTCCAAATTACACTCTCATGGCAGTGGCACTTTCCTCTGAGCTGTAATGGCTCACTGTGCGGTTGTCAGGGCTGCACGCTACGTTTTAGCTTTTAAAGGCTGGAGGTAATATCTGCAGACTTAAGGTAGAGTAGATCTCTTCCTTCTAAATAATGTAAGAACCATTTTGATTTGTATTAGTTTGGTGCTGTAGCATTAAACCCTCTTTGAATTTTTTATTACCCACTGTAAACTGATGGCGACGATTTTGGTCTTGCTATTAGTTCAATTCATTCTTGCATCAGGATAGCATTCATAAATCATTTTTCACAGAAGCTGACACATTCTAGTATAGGCGGTTATCACAGACCTGTAATAAGGTTGGTACCCAATAAGCCGGGTTTCCAACTAAGTATTGTTATCCAAAAATTGAAAAATTACATTAAAAATGATGCATGTAGACGGCAAGATGTACAGAAATGACAGAAATCTATTGTAGCTTTATAAATGTATATTACTGTTTCCACAAAAATATCAATCAACACTGGCTGCTGGAAATTCTGATTTGTAATCACAGGAATACATTTCATCGCAATATATTTAACTTCTTATTGGTTTTGAACAGTAAGATGTTCAAGGATTTTTTTAAAGAAGCCTCTTCTGCTCACCAAGCCTGCATTTATTTGATCCAAAATAAAATAAGTAAAATTTGGAAATATTTTTACTATTTAAAATAACTGTTTTCTATTTGTATATATTTTGAAATGTAATTTATTCCTGTGATCAAAGCTACATTTTTAGCATCATTACTCCAGTCTTCGGTGTCACATGATCCTTCAGAAATCATTCTAATATGCTGATTTGCTGTTCAAGAAACATTTATTATTATTTTCAATATTTAAGTAATTTTTTTTTTTCAGGATTCTTTGATGAATACAAAGATCCAAAGATCAGCATTTATCTGAAATAAAAATCTTTTGTAACATTGTAAACTATACCATTCAAAAGCTTGGAGTCAGTATATATATATTTTTTTTTAAATTATAAAAATTAATACATTTATTTAGCAAGGATGCTTTAAATGGTTAACAATTGATGATAAAGACATTTATAATATTACAAAAATGTATATTTCAAATATGCCGTCAAATGCCGTTCTTATTAACTTTCTATTCATCAAAGAAACCTGAAAACATTCTACTTAGCAGTTTTCAACATAATAATAATAATAATAATAATAATAATAATAATAATAATAATAATAATAATAATAATAATAATAATAATAATAATAATACATGTTTTCTGAGTATATTAGAATGCTTTCTGAAGGATCATGTGACTGGAGTAATGATGCAAAAACAAAATCAGCTTTGAAATTCCAGAAAGAAATTACATTTTAAAATACATTTAAATAAAAAACAGCAATATTAAATAGTAAAAACATTTCGGAATTTTAATGTTTTTGCTGTACTTAAATAAAAAAAAAAATGCAGGCTTGGTGAGCAGAAAAAACTTCCTTAAAAACATAAAAAATTTTACTGTTCAAAAACATTTGACTAGTGTATATTACTGTTTTATTACTATTTTATTTAAATAATTGCACCCTTTGTGAGCATAAGGGACTCAAAAATATTAAAATTACTCAAAACTTTTGTGGTAAAATCAAGACTACAAATCAACAATTTTATCTAATAATTTAATTTAAATTATAATAATATTTCACAATATTTCTGTTTGGCTATATTTTGAACACATAAATGCAGCCTCAAAGATATAATATTTTATATACAGAATACACACACACACACACACACACACACACACACACACACACACACACAAACAAACATACATATATATATACACTACAGTTCAAAAGTTTGGGGTCAGTACATTTTTATTGTTTATTTTTTTTAAAAGAAATGAATACTTTTATTCACCAATGATATATTAAGTTAATAATTAAATGTTTATTAAAAGTTAATAATAAATCATTTACATTGTTATAAAATATTTATATTTTGAATAAACACTGTACTTTTTAAACTTGTTATTCATGAGAGAATCCTGAAAAAAAAAAAATCACAGGTTCCAAAAAATATTTGGCAGCACAACTGTTGATATTATCCAACATTGATCATTCTAATAATAAATCAGCATATTAGAATGATTTCTGAAGGATCATGTGACACTTAAGACTGGAGTAACAGCTGATAAAAATTCAGCTTTTCATCACAGGAATAAAGTCTATTTTAAAGTATGTTAAAATAAAAAAACATATTTATTGTAAAAACATTTTGCAATATTACTGTTTTTTTCAGTATTTTTAATCAAATAAATGCAGCCTTGATGAGCATAAGAGACTTCTTTAAAGACTATTACAAGTCTTGCTGACCCCAAACTTTTGAACGGTAGTGTATATGTCATGCTAATCTTCAGCAAACATGAAGCTAGTCAAAGTCTTATGGCTGCTCTCTATATCACAAATAAGTTATTACATTTAATAAAAGCGTCACAGTGTCTTCCATTACCATTGCTTTCTTTTTTTGTGCTGATTATTTTGTTCTTTCTAGGGCTGCAACTAACGATTATTTTAATAATCGATTAATCTGTCGATTATTTTTTCGATTAATCGATGAATCGGATAAAAAAAACCAAGGGATTTACAACCCTTTATTCAAAAACAGAACTAAAATCTTTAGAAAGTGCACGAAAATGTTGCTCCTTGAACTGTTATAATAATAATAATAATAAAATAAAAATGGACTAACACAAAAAACATACACATGTATGCTTTACATCTGCCAAATATATAGACTAAATAAACTAAAATTACTATCCGTCAAGACAGCGGCTTGCTGTGGTGTACATGCTGCATTTCCCATCAAGAAGCCTCTCAAATTAAATTCCTCAGTGCGCATTAAAAAAGTCATGTGACTTTGCACGCTGGAACGGGTTAACTTGACTAACTTTCTGCTACATTCATTCTGCCATGGCGGTGTTTAGTGTCCTGCCATCAGCAGCGACCAGCTGGAAGAGTTCCGCATTCAAATGCACGCAAAACTGGCCTCAAAGCCCCAGCAAAAGTAATTACCATGAATGTGTCAAGGCAAAAATTAAGAAAATATTCGAATTACTTATTAATAAACTAGTATTTTCTGATTCAGTGTTGCAAAGATGAAATTGACGATCCTGCCATCTGCTCATTAATGCCTAATGCATCTTTATGGATTAGCTAATGAAAGAGTTTTGTTTTCGATTTTAATTATTTCGTTTTATAGTAAAATAATAATTTAAAGCTTTCTATAGATATTGTGTTTGTGAGGCAATTACCTGGGTTTCGGTTAATTATTGTGAAGCGCTCCTGTTTAAACCAAAGATATCAAGCGTATTCTGTTTGTTTTCTTTAAGAGCACATTTTGTTGATACTGTTAGTACACACAAACTAAGCTAGACCCTTAACAGTTCCGGCCCGGGTGGTAAATTACTCTTACCTTTATGAGCAAAAAAGAAATTCCACATTGCACTGGCGTCTCCATGCGCTGCAAAGCGCGCTTCTCTCCGCACAAACTTTGGATTTATATTGATTGAATGATTAAACTAATATTGTGATATGTTTTAAGTTTTTTATATCAATGGATTTTAATTTAAATCGCGATGAATTAAGCAGGCTTTTGATCTGTCTGCCGCTGTTTGCTAGGTATAACTTTAAAAAACAAAAACTTGAATTTAACAAACAAAAAGTGTTCCAAATATATCTCTAAATTAACTTTATAAACTAAAGGAACGAAAATAAATGTAATCACTTTGCTATTAAAATCAGCAGCTGTGTAATGAGGAAGAGAAAGAGAAAAAAAGACAGTCGGACTGGAAATTCAGTCGGCCAAAAATTGATGAGCTGTCGGACATTTTTACAAGGAATGTTTGTTTAATAACCTATATAATATTCTTAGGCTACTTTCTTAATTAAATATATTATTTCTTTGATTTATTTTAGCGTTTTTAGGCTGCTTGTTTGCTGACTGAAGTGTAGGCTATATATAAAAAAACAACGTGCCACCTTCACAGCCCTATTCAAAACTGAGACGATTTCACCTCAGCAGAGCTCCTCTTTCTCCTTACGGTTGTGGTATGTTTTCGACACATTATACAGACAGACAGTGTTACAAAAACTATAGAAGTAGTTTTCTCCATCTCCACTATCCAACGACCCGTACACCAGCTGTTTTGCGATCGAGCATTGGCTGCTGTGAAAGTACGCTAGCCAAAGTAGGCTTAAATATCAAACATGTTTGATATAAATCGGGGCAGCATATATATATAATGAAGAAACGGTGCTTTATGCTCAAATGTTCCAGTTTTGCGCATAAGTTAAATTCGCATTTTTGGATGGAAACACAGCTTATGAGGTGCCGAACTCTGCTGGCATCAGTGCGGGAGAGAGACCGAATGTGTCCACTCCGCTCTGCGCTCAATTTTTTTTAAATATATATAATAACAACCAAATGTCTCTGCGTCGCGCGACACAACGAATCGATTATGAAATTCGTTGCCAACGCTTTTAGTAATCGATTTTTATCGATTTTATCGATTCGTTGTTGCAGCCCTAGTTCTTTCCAAAACTTGGGTTGACAAAGCTGCTTTGTTCTGAAATAGTTTTTGCAATGCTATTCTCCATAAGTTAAATTCACAGTTTGGACAGTAACATACCTAATGGCTTCAACGTGAGCTCAATAATTATGTAGCTGTCTATAGTGTAGTGAACAGTGAGGAAGATTTAAGTGTGGTTCAGTTAAGACTTCCTGCTGGGCACAACCTTAATGATTAACTGGCTGATTGTATCTCTCTCTTTTGGTTTCTCCCTCTGTCATTTTCTCTCTTTTTTTTTCTGACCAAGCAACTGTGAGTCACGGTAGCTGGCACCCACCATCCACTCCCCCAACATTATAATTCCCTCTGCAGTGTCTAAGATACACACGCCATCTATCACAATACTAGCATTCTCCCTGCATAGATTCATTCTCAGCCCAATTAAACTCGTTCTTTTCCTCCTCCTTTTGTGAATAATTAGGCTTTCATCTCACATGGATGCATCGTCAAGATCCTGCTCTTTCTTTGAGCAAGGCAACATCAAAAAAAAAAAAAAAAACTAGAGCATCTTCTGCCTTCTTACATTTCTGTTTCTTCAAGCCTAGTCAATTATTGAAATTGCTAGGGTTACAACTAAACTGCCTGGTTAAAAAAAAAGTACAGTATCTTTTTATTTAGATTCCAGAAAGATGATAATCAGCATAACTGAGTATCACAGCTCAAAATCAAGTCATACTGTATAGATGCACAAAAGATTGCATTTCAAAATTGTGTTCAGCTTTTGGGGCCACTTTTAAAACATTACCTTATTTGCATAATTCCTTTAGTGAACCATGCACTAAAACAACACAAACAGAGTGTGCAAATAAACCCTAACAGTGCACACAGAGTTCACAAAATTCATTCTTAGAGAATCCTCTCCTTCCCTGTCTTTTCTGCCTAAAGGCGTAGTTCACCTAAAAATTAAAATTCATTATTCAAAGATAAAGTCATCACTTTATTCACCTTCATCTCATTCCAAACCTTTACGACTTACTTTCTTCTGCGGAAAACAAAAGAAGGTTATTTTTAAAATGTTTCATTGAGAGTCAGTATTGTTTGAACTTTCTTTGAAAATATCTTCTTTTGAGCCTGCACAAAGGTTTGCAACAACATCAAGGTGTGTAAATAATTACATTTTTGTGTTCTCCCCCATGTGACTTCAAAAGGAAACACAATGCATTAAAAGCCAGGGGTGTAAACTTTTGAACAGAATAAAGATGTGTACATTTTTCTTATTTTGCCTAAATACATTTTTCATTTAGTACTGCCCTTCAGATGCTACAGAAGATACCTACATGTTTCCTAGAAGACAAAATAAGTTAAATTTACCCTGATCTTCAATTTCCAAAAGTTTTCATTCAAAAGATGCATTAAGAGCCGGTGGAAAACTTTTGGAAATTGCAGATCGGGCTAAATTTTTCTTATTTTGTCTTCTGGGAAACATGTAAGTATCTTCTGTAGCATCTGAAGTGCAGTACTAAATGCAAAAAAAAAAAGATAATTTGTACACATATCCATTCTGTTCAAAAGTTTTCACCCCAGGCACTTAATGCATTGTGTTTCCTTCTGAAGCATCAGCGAGTGTTTGAACTTTTTGTAATAGTTGCATATGAGTCCCTCAGTTGTCCTCAGTATGAAAAGATGGATCTCAAAATCATGCAGTCATTATTGGAAGGGTTCAAATACACAAAAATGCTGAGAAACCAAAGAATTTGTGGGACCTAAAGGTTTTTCTAAAGAACAGCAGACAGTTTAACGGTTCAGGACAAACAAGGGACTCATGAACAACTGTTACTAATAAAAAAAAACACACACACAGCTGAGGATCATTCAGGTAACAACACAATAATAAGAATCAAGTGTATGTTAACGTTTGAATGAGGTAATTTTTATAAAGTCAACTATAATTTTCTCTTGTTGACTATATGTAAGCATCTTTTATGTGGAATATATTATTCAGGTAAGTACTAAGTACTATGATTCCTCTTATTTTGGTAAAATAATTAACATTTTGCAGATGCAAGGTGTATGTAAACTTTTGACTTCAACTGTACATTTTCTCTTTAAATGACTGTTGTTTTTAAGCAGCTCTTAAAAATTCTAAAATCACAAAATAAATTAATCAATACTCAATACTCCCACTGTCTGTTAATAACACAGTTTGAAAACAAGTGGCTTTAATAAAAATAATAATTAAAAATATATATTCCACCCCCCCCCCCCACACACACACACACAAATAGTTCTTGAAACTTCTGAAAACACAAAATGAATCATGATAATTACTTTTAATATATCAACACTCCCAGTGTCTTTTAATAAAAAAGTTTAAAAACAAGCAACTTTATTTATTATTATTATTTTTTTTATGTAATTAAAAATAAAGGAGAGAGCCTTTGAAAATTGTGTTGGACAATGGAGACATTCAAATCAAAAATGTTTAGAACCACTGCTTTAATCTGTACTCATCTGTTCTGTCTGTATAGAATTATAGACACCTTACAAATGTAAAAGAAATGTGCATTTGCATGTGTATCATATTATACTATTTGACAATGCATCCATCTAGGGAAGGAGGAGGGAGACAAACGCCAAATTATAAAGCCATTACTTTAATGCAGAGCAGACACTAGTGCAAGGCACCTGGAAAACAACCTTAGGGATCAATACTCCACACACATTTCATTACATAAGTGCAATTCAGATTCATCTTTGCCTGCCCCGTTCTCTCCTTGCCAATAATTTCCCCGGCACGGAAATTAAATTGGTTTAGTAATGATTACCTGACTCAGGTAAAACTAATAGTCCTGTGGCTTATTAACAAATGCAGTGACAAGGGCATGACGAGGCGCCGGTATTCAGTGGCCGTTAGCTTATAGCACACCGGATAACGATCACATCTCTCACCTCAGGCTGCACAGATACCAGTGCAGTGCAAAGCATTAATTCTTCCTCATTAACAACTTTACAAAAAAAGGGAAAGTTGGAGAACAGAAAACACAAACTTCCTTTTATGCCTTGTTTTATAGCCTCAGCTAGCGCAGACAGTTTAAGAAGGAGGAGGCGGACCACTTGAACAAAAATAAATAGGCGAAATCAAAACGCTCAATACAGTGGCTGTAGAAATGCAAGGCCCATCTTGTTCACAGTACTTTAGAATGTGTATATAGATTAGCTGGAAACTCACCTTGAAAATGTTGTTTTTGCATTATTTGTGCTGAAAAGGCAAAATGTAGCCTACTACTGTTGTCAGATTTTATTCCTGATATGGCATATGAAACATAATCTTGACAAACAGTTTTCCATTCAAGTAGACACTAGCTGCCTGGAGGCGTTAACAAGACGACCCGCTGAGTGAACTTACTTGGCTTAAAGGGAGTTTGCTACTTGTTGGTGTGTATTTATCTCTTTGTGCACTACATAAATCACAGGGTTCAAATCGCATAGATGGTTGGTTGAAATGTCACCTATAGAAATTTAGTTTATTGTATTTTAAATATTATCTAAAATAAACTTAAAGGGATAGTTCACCCAAAAATGAAAATGCGATGTTTATCTGCTTACCTCCAGGGCATCCAAGATGTAGGTAAGTCATCCAAAATGTAAACTAAGTCTAGTTTCTTCAGTAGAACACAAACGAAGATTTTTAATTTAAACCGTTGCAGCAAACAATCGGTCAGAGGTAAAAGATGAAATAAATACTGTTCAGTTTCTTGCACAGACCGATTGTTTGGTGTCTTAAGACCTCAATGTATCGTCATGAGCCGAAGGGTTTAATTTGGTTTTGTCTGTGTATGTTTTTTTGACTCTCAAAGCCGTGGAGCCCATTGACTACCATTATATGACAGACAGACTGCAACGGTTTGAGTTAAAAATGGTTTGTATTCTACTGAAGAAACAAAGTTATTTACATCTTTTTCATTTTTGGGTGAACTATCCCTTTAAATTAAGATAAGTTCATACGTCTATAATCTTTTAATTTTTAACAAGAAAAGCAAAGCTTGTTCAAAGATTTTGAAAAAACGGATGCGAAAAATGCAGATGAAATAGCGGAATCCACTCTTAAAAATTTAATTTATTGTAAAGCGTGGAATGACACGGAATTAGCTGAATTTTGGAACAATAAATCAAAACTAGGTCAGTACACTTATGGCATGTCTGTGAATATTAAGCTGCAAAAAATACAATTTAAATATGAATCTGAATGTTTTTGCGTGTCTCTGTGTGAATGAATAGCGCAGATGCGTGGTTTCATTTACACACATACTGCAGCGTGCCTGACACTCATGGTGTTTTAAGCCTCTGTCGCTTAAATATATGAGCAAAGGAACACATGAATCTCTAGAACTGCTCTGAGACCAACTTCATGAGCATTTTACCATTTCTCGCAAGAATTGTAATATATACAAACAGAAACTTAAAGGTCTTTACAGCAACCCCTCAAAATAAAAGTTTGGTTTAACTTGAAGAAACTGTAACATAAATATATTACTTAATATTACTACTAGTACTACTAATACAATTATTAAAACATTTTTTCTTATTTCCCAGAAAAAAAATATTTACCATAATCTGGTAAATATAAAACGGGATTTTAGAAAAAATAAAATATATTTCATAGGGCCTTAAAAATTACATTTTTAATAAAATGCTGCTAAATTGTGTATGTTTTATGATTTCAATTAATTAGACATGCTTTTTGATTAATTTAGCCATTAAAACAGAGACTAGAAAAAATGGAATCCAGAAAAATTAAATGGAAAATAAAATTGGAAAAAAAAAAATGGAATTTGGGAAAATAAAACAAAATTTATAAGGCCTTAGATAGATGAATGGATGCATATTTGAAATGTCATCTATAGAAAATAAGTTTATTATAGTTATAAAATAAACTTAAATTAAAAGAAATTCATAAGCCTATAATCTTTTCATTTTTAGCTAAGTGTAGTGAATTTTACAGGAGACTCATTTCATTTTAACTTGGCCCACAAAGGGACGCCAATTATGTAGTGAGTTCTGCTTTCGCCCACTAGGAAGGCGAAATAGTGTAGTGATGGGTACTCGCATCACAGATGGCGTTATGATTCTTGGATCACATGTCACTTTATGTGCAGTTATGAGTACATCACATAAGAAAGATTGGTGGGATATCTAACTTGTAGATCCTCTCACTGTATTATCAACACAAGGAAGACACAAGTGTAACCACAAGTGCACCAAAGGGTCCTAAGATCTGGAACACGCAGATGTGGCCCTGGTGTAGGTGCTGAAGGCCCTTAGCTTGGAACACGCAAGCAAAGGTACCTGAAGTGAAGGTTTGCTCGCTGGAGCTTAACCTTGTTGCAAATGTCTGTTGGTCTTCTGCGTCTCTGGGCTAGAGACTCAGAACTTGGTCAATCCGCTTTGTCTGTCTCGGATGGAGACTTAGGACGTGCTGCATCTGTTGTTGTCTCGCTGGACGAAGACTCTGAACGTGGAAAATATCTCTTTCCTCACAGACAGGACGTGGTCGTATCTGCTGCTGCCTCACAGCTGGAGACTTGGAGCGTGGAGCATCTGTTTCTGTCTCTCTGGACAGTAGGCTCAGAAGGGTTGTGTCTGTTAGTGTCTCTCTCTTGTGGAGCTGGAGACTCAGAATGGAGGTATCTGTTGCTGCCTTCCCAGTAACGGGCCGCAGACTCAGAAAGAAGTTTGATATGTTACCTTCCACTGGACGTGCCGGAGAACTTTGTATCTGTTAGCGCCTCACCCTTGCGGGGCTCAGACTCAGAACAAGGAGTGTCTTTTGGAGAGGTACCTTTATACCTTTCCGATGAGGAGGAGATTGCAATTTGGTGCTTCTCCATTTCCATGCTGTGATTGGCTGGTTCCATCAGAGCGGGGGGACATGGGGTAGCCCACCCTTCTTTCCTCTTGTGGAAGTCATTTGCATAGTCTAAACACAAAGTTAGAAAAGTGTCAATAATGTTTTACTGGTGCATTTCTCATTTTCCAAAACACAATCAGAAAACATTTGGTCATGTAATGAACACATTAAGTCCAAACATGATGGGAAAAGATTGAACTGTCATGCATGCATTCATTTGTCCATTAACAGCTGAGTTTGTGTAAGATGTTGCACTACACATCGCTGTCAGTGAGAATACTTATTTCTCTGAATAAGTATAAGATGTGTGCGTAATGGTTCGCATCAGTTCAAGGTTTGAAAAAATAGTTATGAATGGATTTGGATGGATCTTTGTGATCTCTCTTTGTTTCACCCATTGCTGCTGCGTCTGGAGATCCTAAGGAATTTTTATGACCATCACAGGACCAACCTTAGGAAACAGTGTCAAGGTGGGTGGAGGGCAGAAACTGCATCTTGACCAATAGGAGGTTCTGTCCTTCCCGGGTTTTGTACCAAAGGTCTTCTTCATGCCCTCTAAGAGGTGTCTGGCAGTTGTCCTGGCATCCTTATCTGATGGCGTTGGACAGTTTGCTTATGTTAGTCCACCAAGATCCAATCAAAATGTAGCAAACCTTTGTCCACTATTGTGGCCAGGGAGGGGACCTCGCCATAAATTGGGCCCTGGAATGCACGATCCACTACATAAGTTTGTTCAAAGATTTTCAAAGAATAGATGGATGGATGTTTGAAATGTCACCCATAGAAAATTAGTTCCCCTTCAGTCGTTTCACTACGACGTTACATATGGGAACTCGCCTGAGAGACCAATCATCTCTGAGCCTTATTCAAAAGGCCAATGAACATTGGCGAGTGGTATTTGCATGCCAAGCCACTCCCCCGTACATACGGGTATATAAGAGGGCAGCTTGCAACCACTCATTCAGATTTTCGCTTCAGAGCCTCTCTGTGCTCGAGCCGAACAACAGATTGAATTCCTGCGATGAGTTCTCACTCTCTCCCCCGCTGGCGTGCTGCCGATCTAAAAAAGCATTTCTAAAAGAGCATTTTGGCAGCCACCAGCGGGATCCTGCGGGCTGCCGTTTTCACGGCTTTAAGAAGCCTCTGCATACCAGCGAGCAGCCTCATCTGAGTGCACAGTGGTGCCGCGCTCCTCCCTGGGCAGACCAGGATAAAAGAGTGAATTTATCATGGCTGTGAAAGACATTCCTTTGAGATGCCTTTCCGGCCATGCGCTTCTGGGTGCGGCAGTTTCCTCACTTTGCTGGACGGACATGAACGCTGCCTCGCATGCCTGGGCTGAGAGCGTGCTGAAGCAGCGTTCACGCATGGTTCGTGCGTTCATTGCGAACGCATAACCATGGTTACGCTGAAGTCCCACAGCGACCCTCCGCAGTCGCTGTCCCGTCTGAGGTGGACGCCGAGGTCTCGGCTGGATGATTGGTTCTTGGGGAGGGCTCCCGCGGCTTCGTTTGGTGCCTTTCTTCCCGGAGGTGCTCGAGGAGCTGGTGAAAACATGCCGGGCTCCTTTTTTAAAAAACACTGTCGAGGACTGCTCAGCGGTTCTCGACAGTTCAGAAGCAGACAGAGACCATCTTACACATCTCGCCCCGCCGCGAAGCTACCATTTCGCCGTCAGGGCCTCAACCTCCGCCTGCTCGTCACCGAAGGTGCCCTCCTGCGGCCCCCAAGAAACAGCTCCGTCCCCCGCCGAGGCTCATAATGCCAGACTGGCGGCCCGACGTCGAGCTGGCCGTGGGAGAGCACCGAGGGAAGAGCAAACTCTCCCCAGTGCAGAGGATCTCTTTCTCGGTGTGGAGCTGGACTCGGTCAACATGACAGCCCGTCTCACCAGAAAGAGCGCGCAGTCAGTGCTGTAGTGTCTGAAATCATTCAGACACAGGACAGCGGTCCCTCTCAAAATATAGAGGCTCCTGGGGCATATAACAGCTGCAGCCGCAATCTTGCCGCTGAGCTTGCTTCATATGAGAGCGCTTCAGCACGATCGAGTCCCGAGATGGGCATGGCACCCTGGCACACTCCGGACTGGCGTTTTCCCGCAGTGTTGCCGCCTAGTCAGCCCGTGGCCCACCACGGGTTGAGATGCCATGTGCAACGGGCAAGCAGCATCGGGCTCCTCGACAGGACCTCGACTGCAACGGCAATTGCCTCGAGTTGTTGCCTGTCTTCCGGCCCCTCGTCGCTTCCGACCGACGTTACGCCAGAAGCACGTGCTTGTTTGCACGAAACTATCACTCAGTCCCGAGCTCCCTCTACTAGGCAGGCTTACGCAGGTAGGGTCTGTTCGTTGACTGATGTTCCTCTCGAGAAGAGGACCCACAGAGATGCACGATTGCAGTAGTGCTTTCCTTCCTGCAAGAGAAGTTGGAGCGCAGTCTGTCCCCTTCGACTCTCAAAGTGTACGTTGCTGCCATTGCAGTGTATCACGATGCAGTGGATGGAACATCCCTTGGTAAGCACCAACTCATCGTGAGGTTCCTGCGAGGTGCGAGAAGGATTAATCCTCCCAGACCGCACCTCATACCCTCTTGGGATCTCTCTGTCGCCCTCCACGGCCTACGGGAAGCCCCATTCGAGCCACTTGCGTCAGTTGAGCTGTAATTCCTGTCACTTAAGACAGCGCTCCTGACTGCACTGGCCTCCATCAAGAGGGTAGAGGACCTACAAGCGTTCTCTGTCAACTAAACGTGCCTTGAGTTCAGGCCCGGAGATTCTCATGTCATCCTGAGACCCCGGCCCGGTTATGTGCCCAAGGTTCCCACCACGCCCTTCCGCGATCAGGTGGTGAACCTGCAAGCTCTGCCCATGGAGGAGGCAGACCCAGCTTCTGCGCTGCTGTGCCCTGTTCGTGCTCTGCGCTTATACGTAGACCGTACTCGCCACTTCAGACGCACTGAGCAGCTCTTTGTCTGCTTTGGAGGTCAGCAGAAAGGGAATGCTGTCTTCAAACAGAGGTTGGCCCATTGGGTGGTGGAAGCCATCTCCCTGTCTTACTTGTATCAGGGAGAGCCATGCCCCTTAGGTTTCGTGCCCACTTCACTAGGAGTGTTGCCTCATCCTATGTGTTGGCTCATGGCGCCTCACTAGCAGATATCTGTAGAGCTGCCGGCTGGGCGACACCTAATACCTTCGGCTAGGTTCTACAACCTTTGCGTAGAGGCCGTTTCCTCCCGTGTCTTAACATAGACTTCAGGTGAGCAGGAGGACGGCTGGTGTTGGCTTGCTGCGCCATTCCCACGTGGATCCGTGCGCCATATTCCCAGAATGTTCTCTCCGGCGAACCCTGGGTCCTCCATGCCCCGCAGTCAGGCCTAGATGCGAAGTAGTCCCTGACTGTGATCCTGCCTGGGTCTCCTTCGCCATGCAGGTTGTGGCTATATTTTTCAATATTTCCAGCGGAGAAGACCGCTGTTTCCCTCGTGTATCCCTAAAAGCTTTATGGATATATTGAATTATTCTCATTTCCACATATAAAGATCTCATGTGCTCCGCCCCCCCAACCCATGCTTCAGTACATCTGGCATCCCTGTGGGGCCCCCTCTACTGGTCCCAGGGCGTTGGGAAGGTTATGTTACAATTTACATCTGCTGACACATCCGCCTGTCAGCACGTGGGGTTGTGCGTAACGCGGCGTCAGGGTCGTGGCCATATGTAACGTCGTAGTGAAACGACTGAAGGGGAACATCTGGGTTACGAAGGTAACCCTCGTTCCCTGAAGGAGGGAACGGAGACGTTACATCCCCTGCCACGACCCTGGCATCGCGCTGACGCCGGCTCGATCCAGCTCCTCACCGAAAACCTGAATGAGTGGTTGCAAGCCGCCCTCTTATATACCCGTATGTACGGGGGAGTGACTTGGCATGCAAATACCACTCACCAATGTTCATTGGCCTTTTGAATAAGGCTCAGAGATGATTGGTCTCTCAGGCAAGTTCCCATATGTAACGTCTCCATTCCCTCCTTCAGGGAACGAGGGTTACCTTCGTAACCTAGACGTTTATTATATTTATGAAATAAACTTAAATTGAGAGAAATTCATAAGCCTATAATCTTATTTTTTTTTAACAAAAAAGCAATGTTTGTTAAAAGGTTTTGAAAAAACGGATTGGATGGATGTATGAAATGTCATCTATAGAAAATTTGTTATAATAATAAATTATAGTTTATTATTTTGTATATAATATGAGTTGAACTGAAATTTAGAAAAATGCATATAGGCCTATGAGCTTTTCATTTTGAACTAGAAATGCTAATTTTGTTTAAAATATTAGAAAACATGGATAGATAATGGATGGATTTTTGAAATGTTATCTATAGAAAATTAGTTAATTATATATTATAGACCTTTTTTCCTGAACACGGAAGTAAGTCCGACTCTTAACTGAAAGAATGCTTTGCATTTCCGGTCTGCATTGTTTCTAGTCAAATTAGGGTATATTCCGAGCTAATAAACTAATGTTAAACCTATTAAAATGTTTTTAAAAAGCACATGGCTCCATAGCGCCATCACTTGGCAATGTCGCAATGACCGTCATTTGTCAGTGCCTCACTTTAATGAGTGTGTAGATGACACGAAGCAGCGGAAGGTAGCTACATTAAAAACACATGGACGCTATTTGAATGGGTTCCTATGGAAACCGGAACAGAAAAGCATTCAATCTGACGTTAGAATTCGTAATGGCGGCGCTCATCGTTTACTCAGGAAAAAGGTCTATACAAAACTGAAATTCTGAGAAATTCATAGGCCTATCCACCTTATTCTTCAATGCGGATTTAAGCTTATGATTGAGACTTCAGGTTCATTAGCCGCTATAGGGAAATAATGAGAAGTATAACAACGTAAAACTGTTTGCACTGCAAACCAGTGTGATCATAATTAAGATAATACATTAAAATAATATGGTAAGACACACAAATTTGCAATACCAAGCAGCAAAACAAGCTGTTTTGTACAGCTAAAAATAGATGAGACCAGAAGCCAGAGATATAAAATTTACAAATGGCCACACCCGCTCTTACAGCAAAAATAAGGTGCATAAGCCTTTCATTTTTAACTAGAAAATGAAACTTTGTTTAAAGGATTGGAAACTATGGATGTGGATGGATGAATGGATGGATGGGTGATAAATGATCAATGACTCCCAAAACCTACACCTCCTGAACAGAAACTGAAAATGCTTGAATGTTACATAGATTTTTTTTTCTCAAAACAAATCTTTGTCATCTCCTTTACAGTATTTAAACATACTGTAAGTGTCAAATAAGCCACATAATACAATATTGACTTGTATCAGTGTTTTAAAATCACATGTGTTGCTACAGTAGTATGCGTGATACAAGGTTATCCTAAATCATTGCAGAAACTATAGCTGGAGCATCTGCAGTCTCAGAGAGAGCGGCACAGTCTCTGAACAATTCAGGATTGGCTTTCAGAATCAGACAGAGAAGACCACAAAGCATCCTTGAGGCATTACTAAAGTATGGAACAGATGTCAGCTACTTTGAACAAACGAACTGCATGCTGAATCAAACACCAACTGCTTTTTATGAACCAATGAAACATAAGCCAATCTATTTACTAAACCATAAGGCAACTAGTTACAGAGGTATTAAGCCAGTGAATGCATATGGCCATATGAAATGTTTTGCAACTACACTTCACACTGACAACATTTTTGTCACAAACAGGTTCCCCCATGGCGACTAAAGTTTTTCTGCAAAGGTCTGGTAAATTCTAAACAGATTGACTTGACAGATGGTTTTAGGGAATCGGAAAGAAAGTAAAATTGCTAGATTTCAATGAGAGTACAAAGGCCAGGCAACACTTTTTTCCTCACACAGATATACCTCAGACCCAGTGGTGTGAAAAATCCGCTGTCATCACATAAGCATTCACATCGTTTTGAAAATTACACCTTTGGCGAGATTTATTTAAAGACTTTGATCACAAAATAACATGTTGATTTCTTAACTCAGCAAATCCTCTTTGATGGACAAAACTGTCCCTTATCTACCTGAACGCACAGTTGTTTTTACCCTATTTAAGCGTGTCCATCATAAATTTTGCATGCCTCAGCTTAATGCTGATTAATCACCTTGAGAATATGACGGGAAGAGGGAACATATTTATTGCACAGCAGGAAACGTTTTTTCCAGGGTGCATGATTGTCTTCACACATCTAATGGCAGTATTTGAGCTGTTAATAGACAACACAAAATGAGTTCCCATTTATAGTTTTCCTGTTACATATTTCCAGCTTGAGATCACCACATTTGCAAGTCTATTTATACACCACCATTCAAAAGTTTGGGGTCAGTAAATTATTTTTATTTAGTCAGTATCACTGTTTTAAAGTGACAGTAAAGATGTTTGTTACAAAAGATTTCTATTTTAAATAAATGTTGTTCTTTTGAACAATCTGTTCCTCAAATAATACAAATAATTTTTTTGACAGTTTTGACAGTTAAGGTCAAAAGTTTACATACACCTTGCAAAATCTGCTAAATGTCAATTATTTTACCAAAATAAGAGGAACCATAGAAAACGCATGATATTTTTATTTAGTACTGACCTGAATAAGATATTTCAGAACTTTTACATATAGTCCACAAGAGAAAATAATAGTATATATAGAATTTATAAAAATGACCCCGTTCAAAAGTTTACATACACCGTTGTTACCTGAATGATCCACAGCTGTGTTTTGTTGTTGTTGTTCTTTAGTAATAGTTGTTCATGAGTCCCTTGTTTGTCCTGAACAGTTTAACTGCCAGCTGTTCTCTAAATCCTTAAGGTCCCTCAATTTCTTTGGTTTTTCAGCATTTTTGTGTATTTGAACCCTTTCCAACAATGACTGTATGATTTTAAGATCCATCTTTTTACACTGAGGACAACTCAGGGACTTACATGCTATTACAGAAGGTTCAAATGCTCACTGATGCTTCAGAAGAAAACACAATGCATTAAGAGCTGGGGGTGAAAACTTTTGAATTTAAAGATCAGGGTACATTTAAACTTATTTTGTCTTCTGGGAAATGTCTGAGTATCTTTTGTAGCTTCTGAAGGGTAGTAGTAAATGAAACAAAAATGATATTTAGGCAAAATAAGAAAAATGTACACATCTTCATGTGTTCAAAAGTTTTCACACCCTTGGCACTTAATGCATCTTTTTACCTTCTGGAGCGTCAGTGAGCATTTGAACCTTCTGTAATAGTTGCATATGAATCCTTCATTTGTCCTCAGTGTGAAAAGATGGACCTCAAAATCAGACAGTCATTGTTGGAAATGGCTCAAATACACAAAAATGCTGAAAAACCAAAGAATTTGTGTTTTTATAGAGAACAGAGGACATTTTAACTGTTTAGGACAAACAAGAAAATCATGAACAACTATCAGCTGTGGATCATTCCGGAAACAACACAGCATTAAGAATCAAGTGTATAAGTAAACTTTTGAATGGGGTCATTTTGCTATATTCAACTATTATTTTCTCTTGTGGACTATATGTAAACATCTTTTATGTCAAATATCTTATTCAGATCAGTACTAAATAAAAAAATAACATGCATTTTGTGACGGAAGACGGAAACTACAATTTTATCCAATAATGCAATAACAATATATATTTCCAGCATGACTACAACTCATTTTAGAACTCAATTCTGCCCTTATCCATTCACGTATGGACCTACGTGTTCTGACTATGAGTGGCTACTATAGCAGTGAAGGGCTTTTGTGTTTCAGAGTTCACCTTGTTGAGGTTACAGTTTGATTTGCATTGTAGCTTTAGATGAGGAACGTTCAAAGTCTGAGGCGCTCAAAGACGGCGCAGATCTCACAGGCCCCCCGCTGCTCACACACAAATGAGAAAATTTCACCTGCTCTCATGCTACAAGTCTAATCGCTACTGTTCCAACTATGGAAACCTTATCCAGAGACAATCTGTACCATATCAAAGACAAAAGCTGTCTGTCATGTTAACTCATTCTGTTGTTCAGTCTAAATGAGCGTGCTACAAATACTAAAAGAGTGAGGGAGAGGAAGGAGAAAGGGGATGAGGATAGATGAAAGTTGTTTATGACCTTTCACTTGTGTGTGCGCGTGCATGTGTCATCCATTTCAAATACTAAAGATGATGTGTGTAATTTGTTTGATGTTATAATACGTGTCCTATCTCTGCGATTCAAAGACAACTGTAAGCAAGATTTCCTTACAAAAAAAAAATACTGTGGCATTGTCAAAACATTGCTCTGTTTGTTGTTGAGTCCCAGCCCAGAGGTTCAAGGTTTGACCGTTACACTGTAACTTATTCAATATTACAGCATGTTTCTCCATCAAAAGCACATATCCACTACCATTCAAAAAGTTTGGGGTCAGTAAGTTTGTTTGTTTTTTATCTCTGATCAAATTGACAGTAAAGACATATAGTTTACAACATATTCATATTTCAATTAAATGCTGTTTATTTGAACTTTCTATTACTCAAAATAAATTACATTTTAAAATATATTTTTAAAAAAAGGTTATTATTGTAATAAAACTTAATAATTTTACTGGTTTTGATGTATTTTTTATTAAATGAATGCAGCCTGAGTGAGCATAAGAGACTTTCAAAAGCAACACTGTCTTGTCCAATAGTGTGAGTTTGGGGTGGTATTCAAAATAAAATAAAAACTTGGTACTTGAATGTCATGTGACCATAACCAACGTCGGAGAACCAACCGACATGCAAATGTGATACTTAATTATTAAAATATTTATTTTAAAATCTCATGGGTACTTCAATTACATATATTAGGTGAAAGATGATCAGATGACAAAAAAATTTAATTTGTTCATTTTAATGTGTTTGAAAGACAAAAGCTATCCAAAGACTGAGAAATACAAAACCAGTCAAAAGATTTTTTGTTTTTTAAAGGAGTCTCTTCTGCTCACCAAGCCTGCATTTATTTATTATTTCAGATTACAGCAAAAACTGAAAAAAATTAAATATTTTCACTATTTAAAAAATAACTTTTTTCTATTTGAATATATTTTAAAATGTAATTTATTCCAGTGATTTCAAAGCTGATTTTTTTGGCACCATTACTGCAGTCACATGTTCCTTGATAATGATTAATATTTATTTTGAAATGTCATGGGTACTTCAAGTGCATATATTAGGTAAAAGAGAATCCGATGACGAAAAAAAGGTTTGCAAATTTGTGTTTGAAAAACAAAAGCCTTCCAAAGACTGAGAAATACACTACCAGTCAAAAGTTTTTTGATGATTTTGAAGATTTTTAATGTTTTTTAAAAGAGGTCTCTTCTGCTCACCAAGCCTGCATTTATTTGATCCATAGTACAGCAAAGACAGTAACATTTTGAAATATTTTTACTATTTAAAATAAAAATGTAATTTATTCCTATGATTTCAAAGCTGAATTTTTAGCATCTTTACTCCCGTGATCCTTCAGAAATCATTCTAATATTCTAATTTGCTGCTCAATAACATTTATTAGTATCATTATGTTGAAAACAGCTGAGTAGAAAGTTTTCTTTGATGAATAGAAACTTCTTTTGTAACATTATAAATGTCTTTATCATTACTTTTGATCAATTTAAGGCATCATTGCTAAATAAAAGTAGTAAAAAAGTGTACATGGTTAATTAAACTACAGAGTGATAATTCAAATAAAAATCAAGTTCATCAAATGTGCTAATAGTAGTTGCAATGCTTTTTGATTTTTGTAAATCAGTGGTCAAATGCTGTCGCCACCTGACTATTGTCCATCAAAAATACATTTAAAAAAACGTAGTCTGATTACGGGTATTTTAAAATGTAATTTAATCTAATTAGAAGTACTTAATTTTTGGAAATTGATTAAATAATCCAGATTACATGTAATCAGTTACTACCCAGCTCTGAAAGCAAGCAATTATACAGTAACCCTACAAAAGCAATTAAATAAATTAAATCAATTAAATAACTAAATCTTTGTAAGCTACACGGTTGTGTACACAGACATGCAACTCAATCAGTGAAGTGTTCAGACCTTCAGGGTCGAAAAAAAAAAACAAAAGTAAATTGAAAAGGAGTGATGTGACTGTAAAGAGCATTCAAGAGCTCCTTCAATGATTTCTCTCTAAAAACAACGCTGATCAATGCAGCAATCTGCAGCAAATATCAGCTGTTGTGTGATTGAAATTCTTGTCAGACACACCAAGACTGTCTTCAGTGAACCCCCCCACAGCTTGAAAGGTTCACTGTAAAATGTGATATTGGACTATAAGCCCAAAGGGGAAATACTGAATGGACGAAAAATGAATACCTCACTGAGGAGAGCCATTTTAATATCAGACACCCTTGGGGTTTCACCATCAACTATTATTAACTAAATCTTCTTTAACTAATTAAAGATATGAGGACGAGCTTTTCATGAGGAAATTAACACCCACCAGAAGCACAATTCTCACAGATGGCTTTTGACCATCCCATGCAGTACGCAACACCGTCATCGCATGGGATTTTGCCATTTATTCCTGCCTCTGAGCTATAATGATCTGAACAGTGTTCATATCACAGTGGGGTGCAGAAAAACACTGCTATTTTGGTTGAGTAAGGCAGGCTTGTTCTTAGAGATGGAGAAGCATTAAATTACACTGCAGAAGAGATGCCAGCTTGGCAAAATTCACAAGAGGACTGAGAGGATGCGGCCAGTGAGCCACAGATGCATATAATCCTGTTGATTTCTAGGCAGCACCTCACTCACTACATGCTAATGTGATATGCAGCACCGAGAACGAGTCAGAACGATAACGTTTTGTTAGGTGACAAGAGAGCTTCATTTAGCCAAATTGGCTGAGGAAAACAAAAAAGGAAAGATGCAACATAAAAGACAAAGAATCATATATAGATTAATCCTTGAAGTAACAGTTTTGATTTTATCTTTTATTTATTTATTATTTATTTTTTTTTACCAGTAAACTTCAAACTGGAGAAATCACCAGTAGGTGGCAGCAAATCACTGCATGAGTCATTCAACCAATTCCTTCAAATTGATTCAAGGGCTGATCGATTCAGTTATGAAACACTGTCGTGTGTTGCTCAGAGATGCTAAACAGGTCTGCGGTGGCTTTGTTTGCAACTATTGTTTGTTGACGAAATAAAGCAAAAACAAGAGCTTGTGTTTAAAATGTAAGTTAATTATTATCAGCTTCTTGTTTATTGGACTGTTTTATAAAATCAATAGAGGGTTTTCACTTACGTCACGATTTGGACAGTTACCCAGATGCGAGGTCATATTGGCGATACTCGGATGTCAACAACAGTATGGATTGCATGGTTAATGTACTACTGAATATGTTGTGCTGCTAATTTATGCTGTCTAAACCACAGAAATAAATGTGTGGAAGCTGCTAAATCATATGAAGAAGCACTTAGTAAGCAGGAAAGAGTACAATATTTTGACAAACTAAAGTTAATAGGTGGTAAAGATACGTACGAGCAGTATTAAGATATTAGTCTAATATTTCACCTACCTAGCCGAAATAAGAACAAACATGAACGTTGTCAAGATTCTTGCCCTGGAAATCCTGGTTCAGTTTGGCCAACCACAAACGCCTTTTGTTCCTCAGACAGGTTTTTGCAGTCTTATCGATTTGTTATAACTTTTGGCAGTCTATAGTACTCCAAATGCTTTACCTGGGCTAACCGATTAGTACAGCCCAAAACATGACAACAATTGCTTATTTTCAGCGACGATAATCAGCAAAATATACAAGTTTTGTTCGGTTCAGTGGCATTGTTCACATTCAGTGCCACCAATATGGCCAACTGATTATGTGTCGTGAAAACACTGTATATCATTTTTGCAACCGTACTGATATTTGCAGAAAAAAAACTGTACTCTTTGTGTGATATTAACTATATCAGATGATAAAGTATAAAAGACACATACAAGTCAAACGGGGGCATATTTGCCCCCTTATCTTGAATTTTGGGGGAATTATAAATGCATTTTAATACACTAAATCATGCAGTGAAACCATGAACTCTAAATGCGCATGCGCAGTAGTCTAACCTACATCTATCTGTATGCAAGCACTCTCTAGGTGTTACTGTTTGGTTTTTGCAATATACTCAGTAATTTCAAATAGCATATTGTTTAAACAACATTTACGATTAGATGATCGCACACCTCTACTTCAAACCCATGTTTCCAGCGAAAACACCAGACCAATATCTATAATAGAGTGTTTTCACGACAATGCCACTGAACCGAAAGAAATTTGCATATTTTTGTGGAGTTTCGGTTCCTTGCCGCTGTCGCCTCTGGCTTGCTCAGTTGGGAACACTTTCCAGCGATATCGTATACTATTTGAACTGAACTGGATGATGATATCACTGACTTCATTGATGAACTGCCTTTAACTGAAAATTGATTGTTTACAATAATGCGTTACTTACACACTATGGTGCTGTTTAAATACTGTGCAGTTGCTTTGACACAATCTGTATTGTTAAAAGCGCTATATAAATAAAGGTGACTTGACTTGACTATTTTGCTGATTATTGCTGCTGAAAATGGACAATTATTGTCATGTTATGGGCTGTACTAATCGGTTGGACAAGGAAAAACATTTGGAGTAATATAGACTGACAAAAGTTAAGAAATCAAGGAGAAAAGTGTATAAAAAAGTCTGAAGAATAAAAGGCATTTGTGGTTGGCCAAACTGAACCAGGATTTCCAAGGCAAGAATCTTGACAACATTTGTGTTTGTTTTTAGAATTTCCGGTCAATATTAGGCTAATATCTTAATTAATACTGCTGGTACACTCTTAAAAATAAAGGTGCTTCACAATGCCATAGAAGAACCCTTTTTGTCTAAATGGTTCCATAAAGAACTTTTAACATCTCAAGAACCTTTCTTTTTCATAATAAGGTTCTTCAGATTGTAAAAAAATAAGCAAGAAATGGTTCTTTAAAGAACCTTTGACTGAATGGCTCTTTGTGGAACCAAAAATGGTTCTTCTATGGCATCGCTTGAAGAAACTTTTAAAGCACATTTATTTTTAAGAGTGTACGTATCTTTACCACCTATATACTGTACTTTAGTTTGTCAAAATGTTGCGCCCTTTCCGGCTTACTAAGTCCTTCTCTATATGATTTAGCAGCTTTCACGTGTTTTTTCTGTGGTTTAGACAACATAAATTAGCAGAATACTGTATTCAGTAGCACATCAACCGTGCAACCCATGCTGTTGTTTACATCTGAGTATCGCCGATATGGCCGTGCATCTGGGTAACTGACCAAATCGGGATGTAAGTGCAATATGGCTTTCTCCAGTAAAAAGTTGCCTCACCTAAATCAGGAGAGAAACACTGTATGCTTAGATAAAGCACCTGTTTTTAACAGCTGTTTTAACTCTCATTCTGCTGGCACCCATTCACTGCAGAGGATCTATTGGTGAGCAAGTGATTAAATGCTAAATCTGTCCTGATTAAGAAACAAACTCATCTACATCTTGGATAATCATGGGGTTAGTACATTTTTTGCAAACTTTTATCATGTTTGGTGGAGGTATTAGAAAAACGGTGCGCCGCTCTTTAATTTTCCCATTAGACCCATTTAAAAGGAAATTAATTTTTCCCCTAGATTTTCAAGGGCGACTGCAGTCCTACCTGAATAAAAGGCAAATATCACAAGGCGAATCGCAAATAAACCATGAAACAAATATCTCTGCTTTAATTTGGCATTGTAATGCTACTCATTACTCATTTTAAATGGCAAGTAGCCCCTAGAAGTAAGACAACAAGAGAATGACAAGAATAACACAGCTTTTCAAAGCCCCTGGAGGATTATTTGCGCGATATCTAACCTTAACCTCAGATACAACATATTACAGCCCTTACAACACCAGCCTTATCTGCACTGAGCAGACAGAAGGTGGAAGAGAGTGTAGCAGCGGGGAATAAGTCAACCATTCAAGTACGATCACAAACACCGCAGGCCCTTGTGTTTTCCTCTGTTTGAGATAGATTACACCTTAAAATATACAAACACCACTGCAGCAGATTACTTACAAATACAAATGATCCTGTTTGCCAGCAATATATAGTTCAAAGGAAGCAATGAACGAACAGTCCGGGACCCCTCTCTATTATTTACAGCATTATTTCATTTTTAAACTCCCTTCCAAAGTAATGTAATCCTAATGCAATCCTGAAGCTCTGATTAGACCAATTATATTTATTACATGTTCCAATGTGACTCTACAGCCCCATCAACTGGTCAAAGAAAAGACTAGCGAGATATAAGAGCAGTTCATCTTATCCACCTCATTATTATTTTATTATTATAAAAGTATTAGTGAATAAAAACACAATTTTTGAATCTTTGAGCAATAGCACACCAACGTGATAGGAAATATGTGACCCTGGACCACAAAACCAGTCATAAGGATAATTTTTTGGAAATTGAGATGTATACATCATCTGAAAGCTGAATAAACAAGCTTTCCATTGATATATGGTTTGTTAGGATACTCTGTAATCTAAGGGCGCAACAAAAAATAAAGTTGTCTAAATTAATTTTTAGCAATGCATACTACTAATTAAAAACTACGTTTCGATATATTTACGGTAGGAAATTTGCAAATATCTAAAAATATCTTTATGGAACATGATCTTTACTTAATATCCTAATGATTTTTGGCATAAAAGAAAAACATTTTGACCCATACAATGTATTGTTGGCTATTGCTACAAATGTACCTGTGCTACTTGTGACTGGTTTTGTAATCCAGTGTCACATATTTTTTCTCCCAGAGAAACTGATCTATAATAAATAGGAGGTTTTATAAAAAAAAAAAAAAAAAAATGGTAAACCAAATAACATTTTCAGACCTCAACAATTTCTAACTGATGCTTCAAAGACACTGATGTTTCATCTTTAGTCCCTCTTGCAATTTTGACAAAACCTCATCCATGTCAACCAGCTAGATACCATCAATTTAGCGAGATATGAACATCTGCAGATTTTGATAAGAATAACTTTGACACTTTATAGAAAACTGGTAAGCATACTGTTACAAGGAAAGACCAATTCTATCTCATCGTCCTGATCATTAACATATTTAGCTCATGATAAAGAAGCTGAAAATATCAGAATTATAGCTGATACTGTAAGTGAATTATATACTTTAATAAACTAAAACAGCTTTAGTCTTTTCATATATACTTTAAACATGATAAGTAAAAGCTTATAACACTCTTATTTTGTAAAAAGTCTAATCAGAGTTGTTTTCTAAATCAGTTTACATCATGTTTGAATTATCACAAGCAACATAAATATGGCATATACCAAAATAAAAGTTACCTGTTGCCTTGATCTTTTACATAGTTGAACCAGCCTTATTTGGACTCTCACTTTCTCTCCTTAGGCGGTTAAATCGTATAAGGACATCAAAGATTCTTTTCTTCTCCACCCAAAAATAAGTGTCTATCAGAAAGGTGCTTTAGGGAAAAGTTTAATGCAGCTGTTCTGTTGACATTCACGACGTTCTGAGCAGGAAAGACAGAGACAATAATGAGAAAAAATGTCAATCTTTCTTTACACCCTGGGACTGTGAGGATATTTGAAAAATCATCAGGGAAGATTCTTTGATTTTGACTGAAGGTCTCCAAACAAGACGACACAACAAAAGAAGTACTGCATGTAAATAAAATTTAAAGGAATAGTTCACCCAAAAATGGAAAATGTACTCACCCTCAGGCCATGCAAGATGTAGATGAGTTTGCTTCTTCGTCAAAACAGATTTGGAGAAATTTTGCATTACATCTTGCTCAGCAACAAATTCTCTGCAGTGAATGGGTGCCGTCAGAATTAGTCTTCGGACAGCTGATTAAAAAAAAACCCATCACAATAATTTACATGACTCGTGCATGAATTAATGTCCTGTGAAGTAAAAACCTCTGTTTATAAGAAACAAAATCATTGCTTCCAGCTAAAATGTGACACTGGACCACAAAACCAGTCATAAGGAGATACACTGAGTGTTATACATCATCTGAAAGCTTGAAAAGCCTGAAATGGTTTGTGAGGATAGGACAGTATTTGGCTGAGACACAACTATTTGAAAATCTGGAATCTGAGGGTGCAAAAAAAAGTGGTCGCCTTTAAAGTTGTAAAAAACAAAGTTTTTAGCAATGCATTTAACTAAACAAAAATTAAGTTTTGATATATTTATGGTAGGAAATTTATAAAATATTTTCATGGAACGTGATCTTTACTTAAAGGGATGGTTCGGAGTAGAATTGACTTCATTGCTATGCACTCCGAAGCCCATGTAAATACCCCATCCGAAGTTTTTTTTACCTTAGTCAAACAATTATGGAGATATTAGAGTTTTTCGAATTGCTTGTTACAGGAGTGAATGGTACATGTGATGTATCTCGTAAATTGCACCACTAAACGTGCAAGTAATCTTACCAAACTTGTACAGTAGTGTAAATAGGTTATGTACTCACAAAACGCTGCATCAGAACATTTGTAAGTCCACCATGAGTGTTTTAAAAACACGTTTTACCCGAGAACTACTAGTCTCAGAAACTACAAGTCGACGTCACTTCCCTGGTTTGAAAAAAGCACGTAAAAGTCCTCCTACTACATCTGTGTGCATGTCAACTTGTAGGAGGACTTTTACGTGCTTTTTTCAAACCAGGGAAGTGACGTCGACGTGTCGCCATTTGTAGTTTTTGAGACTAGTAGGGATCGGCTAAAACGTGTTTTTAAAACACTCATGGTGGACTTACAAATGTTCTGATGCAGCGTTTTGTGAGTACATAACATATTTACACTACTGTACAAGTTTGGTAAGATTACTTGCACGTTTAGTGGTGCAATTTACGAGATACATCACATGTACCATTCACTGCTGTTACATGCAATTCGAAAAACTCTAATATCTCCATAAATGTTCGACTAAGGTAAAAAAAAACTTCGGATGGGGTATTTAGATGGGCTTCGGAGTGCATAGCAATGAAGTCAATTCTACTCCGAACCATCCCTTTAATATCCAAATGATTTTTGGCACAAAAGAAAAGTTGATAATTTTAACCTATACAATGTATTTTTGGCTATTGCTACAAATATGCCTGTGCTACTTAAGACCAGGGTCACAACTCCTCTGTCCATAATATTGTTTTCTCCAGTAAAAAAGCTAATAGCTGAATCAGTATAGAAATATGCAAAGATCAAGCACCAAGTGAAAACAGTCCAAAACAGTTCTAAACTAATATGTTGGTGAATTTTAATGTGAGAGGACAACAGGAGATGGACTTCTGCACTGGAGGAAGTATTATTATGGATTAGGAACTCAAATTTTGGCTAGAAACAATGGTTTGCAGTCAAAAATGACTTAAAATGCATTTGTTTTAAGACTTTTAGAACAATTTAGGAATATAATTTAATTGTTTTGTCTTTAGACAGAGAACGATCTTTTAGAGAAAAAAAAGAATGAAACATAAATAAAGAAAAGAAAATTATGTTTATCCTGAGATGTTTATCCAGCATGAGATTTATATTTTCAGAGAAGACGGCGTATTTTGTATGTATGCTCCAATTCAATCAACCGATCTCCAGCCTCTGTTCCAGGCACTGGAAGTCTTTCTTTTTCTTGCTTATGCAGCAGAGATGGATGCATGCTGGTAAACTCAGACCCATAATTCTGGTAGCTCAAGATTTGCCGGAGGCATTCATTCCACATTAATAGTAGTTGCTGGGAGTTGGCCAGGACATAGATATACAGCTGAAAATGAATCAGCTCCAGGGTTGGCTTCCTGTTCAAAGCAGAATTCACAGTCCCTGACTGGACAGCTGACACGGACAAGACAGTGTGACTATATATATGTGGCATCACTGGTGCAATAGCTTCAGTAACTGACCTTTAGGTCCTCTAAGAGACTTGAATTGCCCCAGAAGGTTAGACGGTCTTCACTGGATGAATGTAAAGCTGCTGCAGGCAGACTGCAACTGTCTGCTCACCTGTGGGAAAATACAAAAGCATTGTTTCTCATGAATAAATTGTTTTGTTTGTCTTTTCACTATTATGTTTGTCCATTTTTCTTTTTATCCAGCACGTACTGTATTAAAAGTTTTCCTTTTCATTCCTGATTTTTTTTTTTTTTTTGAATGTTTCAGAGCTTCTTTAAGTATCTGATGTTATGAGCATCTCCCAGTGGTGAGTACTGTTGCAGAATCATGGCATGATCTGAATAAGAATGAATATAAATTTTTATCTCTCACATTTCTGGAGAAACGTGGTTTGAAAAGGATACATAGATATGTATAAACTAATATTCTATTTCTTTCAGGATTATTTACTTGGAAAATACCACATTATGTCAGACCAAAGACTTTTAATATGATCTCCATGTAATACCCAAGTAACATAATCTAATTTCAACTGTACTGTAGAGTCTCTTTTGAAATGTACAGGATTTGCTTAATTTAGTGCTGACAGCCATGGTGAATGTTGCTTAAAGACACTATATATTGATGTCAGAATGGCTTTAGATGCATGCTTTTTCCCTGTAAAGCATATTTAGTCTCACATTATGCTACATGTTTGTTGTTAAACATCTTAGAATTAGTCATTTTGATACCTATTTTGTGTCATTTTATGTTCAAGGCATGCTTTGGATGTTTTTGGCTTTAAAAATAATTCGAACTCTTTAAAATATTCTGAATGTCATGCATACAGTATATCTTACTCAGAGCAATTTGAGTAAGAAATGTTGAAAGAAATGAATTAGAAATGTTGTCTTGGCAACTATGCAAGACTCTTTCCGCCACTGAATCAATAATAAATTTAACTCATTATACAAACTTGCAATTCTGATGTTTTTCTTAGAATTGTGAGATATAAACTCGCAATTGCAAATTATAAAGTCAGAATTGCATGATATAAACTCACAAGTTAAAACTTAAAGTAAAAATTGCAAGATACAATAACTTGCAATTCAGATGTTTTTCTTGCAATATAAGTTTTTATCTCGCAATTTTGACTTTTTCTCACAATTCTGACTTTTTTCTCGCAATTGTGAGTTATAAAGTCTAAATTGCAAGATATAAAGTCGGAATTGCTAGATATAAACTCACAATTGTGAAAAATAAAGTAAAAACTGCAAGATAACTCACAATTCAGACTTTTTTCTCGCAAATGTGAATTTTATAAATCACAATTCAAAAGTTTTTTTTCAGAATTGTGGGATATAAACTCACAATTGTGAGTTATAAAGTCAAAATTGCAAGATATAAAGTCGGAATTGCGAGATATAAAGTCAGAATTGCATGATATAAACTCACAATTGTGAAATATTAGGTCAAAATTGCAAGATAACTCACAATTCAGACTTTCTCGCAAATGTGAGTTTTTAACACGCAATTCAGACTTTTTTTCATAATTGTGGGATATAAAGTCATAATTGCAAGTTATAAAGTCAGAATTGCGAGATATAAAGTACGAATTGCGAGATATAGACTCAGAAATTACAATTCTTTTTTCTCAGAATTGATGATATGAACTCATAATTGCGAGAAAAAAAGTTAAAATTTGCAAGATAATCTCACAATTCTGACTCTTTCTCCCAATTTTGCCTTTCTTCTCAGAATTATGGAATAAAAACTCGCAATTGCAGAAATTATAAGAAGTTGGAATTGCAAGATAATTCGCAAATGCAAGTTTTTATCCCACAATTCTGAGGAAAAAAAGCCAAAACTGGGAGAAAAATGTCAGAATTGCGAGATAAAATTTATTTTGCAATTTTTAACTTTTTTCTCACAACTGACTTTTTTCTTTATGACTTTTTTCTCAGAATTGTGGGATATAAACTCACATTCTGAGGGAAAAAAGACTGATATGGATTAAAAGTTTTCCTTCTCGCACCTGATTTTTTTTTTTTTTTTTTTGAATGTTTCAGAGCTTCTTTAAGTATCTGATGTTATACGCATCTCCCAGTGGTGAGTACTGTTTCAGAATCATGGCATGATCCGAATAAGAATGAATATAAATTTTTATCTCTCATATCTCTAGAGAAACGTGGTTTGAAAAGGATACATAGATATGTATAAACTAATATTCCATTTCTTTCAGGATTATTTACTGGTAAATACCACATTATGTCAGACCAAAGACTTTTAATGTAATCTCCATGTAATACCCAAGTAACATAATCTAATTTCAACTGTACTGTAGAGTCTCCTTTGAAATGTACAGGATTTGCTTAATTTAGTGCTGACAGCCATGGTGAATGTTGCTTAAAGACACTATATATTGATGTCAGAATGGCTTTAGATGCATGCTTTTTCCCTGTAAAGCATATTTAATCTCACATTATGCTATGAAATGTTTGTTGTTAAACATCTTAAAATTAGTCATTTTGACACCTATTTTGTATCATTTTATGTTCAAGGCATGCTTTGGATGTTTTTGGCTTGAAAAATAATTTCTTTAAAATATTCAGAATGTCATGCATACAGTATATTTTATTTAGAGCCATTTTAATATAATTTGTAGCAACAGCCAACAAATGCATTGTACGGGTCAAAATGATCAATTTTTCTTTTATGCCAAAAATCATATAGGATATAATCATAGGATATTAAGTTAAGTAAAGATCATGCTCCATTAAGATATTTTGTAAATTCAAAAGTCAAAACTTAATTTTTATTTAGTAATATGCATTGCTAATAAATGCATATGGACAATTTTTTAAAGGCGCTTTTCTCAATATTTTTTTTAAATAGTTGTACCTGAGCCTCAGGTTTAGTGGTCCATACACTGTATAGTTTATCTTCGTTTGTATACAAGACTAACAGCACAAATATATTTATATTTGAATAAAAGTAGGTCACAATCTGTTAAATAATTTTTTGAACTGAGGGACAGTGAGTTTTTCCTATTAAGTGACATTTGGACGTGTGGAAATCCCACTTTTAAGCATATATTTAATTGCAATCTGGCCTTAAAATAGACAAATACATGTCTCAGGCTACCTGCAGAATTTTTATAATTAACATTAGCATATGATTGGCATTATTTTAAAAGTCCCTTATTTAGACACTTTTTTGTGAGGGCAGTACAGTTCCCAAACCCTTGTTTATCAGCACTTGAGATCCTCTGATGACAGATCTGTCATTGCTAAATGTTTATTCCTATGCCAAATATTGAAATTTGATTGCAATTTTCCCCATTCATCAGGTGACTGCTGTGTTAGTTAGTGCCACCTCACCTGGAGTTTTCCTCAGCATGAGTTTTGACCGACTTATCATTAAATCACTTTAAAAAGAACTTCATGAAATTCAAATTTATTTCCAAAGTCTGGCATGTTACTAAACACATTCTGCCATCTGTTTGACTTTTTGTTTAAAAGCATACGGAAGCATATCTTTGTAGCAACATTCCAGCGCAAGTTATCCAATGCATTTGCAATCTTATTGCATTTCGGTAAGATTTTCAGAGCTATCTTTGCCTTCATTAGTAAATACACTTGTAATATTTTGGGTTTTTACTCACATACCTCTCATTAGACCATAAGATAAGAAAAACAGAATTTAATTGATCCCTAAGAGGAAATCATAATTATTTCACCCTTTAAGACTAAAAAGAACCATGTTATTGTTAATAAAAGCTAAACCTATTAAAAATGTTTCTTCTAACTGGAATAAGGCTGAGATAAAATAAAATGTAATATTAGTTTTTAAAAAAATCAGCTTAAACTTAAAGTTAGCAATGTTGTCTCAGCAACTATAAAAGCCCCTTTCCACCACTGAATTAAAATTTTTAAAAGGGAATTACTTTTTAATCTCACAATTCAAATGTTTTTTTTAGGTTTTTTTTTTTTCAGAATTGTAAAATATGAACTCACAATGCTGACTTTTTTTTTTAGAATTGTGAGATATAAACTCGTAATTGTGAGTTATGTAGTCAGAATTGCAAGATATAAAGTCAGATATGCGAGATATAAAGTCAGAATTGTGAGATATAACTCAAAAGTGCAAAGAAATAAAGAAAAAACGGCAAGATAACTCACAATTCAGACTTTTTACTCGCAAATGTGAGTTTTTAACTCGCCATTCAGACTTTTTCTCATAATTGTGGGATATAAAATTACTATTCTTTTTTTTTTTCAAAATTGCATGATATGAACTCACAATTGTGAAAAATAAAATCAAAATTGCAAGATAACTCACATTTCAGACTTTTTTCTCGCAAATGTTAGTTTTTAACTCGCAATTCTGACTTTTTCTCAGAATTGCATGATATAAACTCATAATTGCAAGTTATAAAGTCAGAATTGTGAGATATAAAGTATGAATTGTGAAATATAAAGTACAAATTGTGAGATATAAATTTGCAATTCTGAGAAATTACTATTCTTTTTTCTCAGAATTGCATGATATGAACTCATAATTGCGAGAAATAAAGTAAAAGATTGAAATATAATTTTTTATCTTACAATTCTGACTTTTTTTCTCCCAATTTTGCCTTTCTTCTGAGAATTATAGGACAAAAACTCGCAATTGCAGAAATTATAGAAAGTCGGAATTGCAAGATAATTTGCAAATGCTAGTTTTTATCCCACAATTCTGAGACAAAATTGAGGAAAAAAAATGTCAGAATTGCGAGATAAAATTTATCTTGCAATTTTTTACTTTATGTCTCACAACTGACTTTTTTTCTCAGAATTGTGGGATATAAACTCACATTCTAAGTGGGAAAAAGACTGATATGTTTGAGTTTATATCTCATAATTCTGAGTTACAAACTCGCAATTCTGACTTTTTTGTGAGATATAAACTCGCAATTGTGAGTTCTAAAGTCAGAATTGTGAAATAAAGTCAGAATTGCAAGTTTATGTCTCGCAATTTTGACTTTATACCCGCAATTGCAACTGCAGGAAAAAAGTCAGAATTGTGAGATAAAAAGTCACAATTATTTTTTAAAAATGTTTTATTCACTAGCGGAAACGGCCTTCCATAGGCAACTGAAAAATGACAAAAACATAAATATAAATGAATTAAAGCATAACAGAAAAATAAATATAATAAAAATGACCAAAGCAAACAAAATCACTAAAACTTAAAACAAAAATTGGAAATATATAAAAAATATATAAAAAAGAAATTTAATTTATTTAATTTATTTAAATAATAAATACTGTAATACTACATAATAATACTAAATTAACACTAATAATAACAAGATTATATACAGAATAAATACAAATGGACCAGAACTAACTAAAACAGATAGATATATACAAGCACTAAAAAACTGAAGAGCATATAGGGATGAAAAAAAAGTTGATTTCATGCATTCATCCTGAAAATGTACTGTACAAATCAATAGCTGTGTCATTTCATAGCAAAGAGGTCCAATCAGTGTGTTTTGAATGCATTCTAAGGATGTGGGATGCTTTCAGAATTATGCATGTTGCTAAGTGTTCTCCATTCAGAAACGCTCTCCAGTGTGTAAAGGGATAATCCCCTTGCAAACATAAATTTTATTTTGACTGAGTGTCCAAACTTCAAACATATTAGATGTTAAGCATGAGTATAATGTTCTAGGACAATGCTTATTTCCTCTATTATAAGACATGTCTTTTTACTTATTTATTTGGTATATTCCGGTGGTAACCCTACAGACATGACATTATTACCATAAAGAAATTGCTGTTTGGCTCTGTAATACATTCCTGGAGATTCTGCTTATGTCACTTTAAGTTTGTAGTGTTAGATCTGCCCCTGCTCTCTGTGTATTTAATAACTCTTTCTATTGGCCTTTCAGAGCTGTCCTTCTCTAAGCTCCAGCACAGCCCTCTGTTGCATACAGACTCTTTTATAAGGCATTATTGTATGAGGGCAAATCCATGAATAAAATATGCTATAAAACTGTATACTCCTTCTATGAATAATGTAACAGCAAATTCAATATCTTAGCATTCTTTCTCTGGTTCGACCAACACTTTGTCAAAACCAGTACTGTATGTACGGCTGTCATGTTTAGCATATAAGAGGGCAAGCCACATAATTGTGCCTCTTTTCATCCTATTTTTGGCAGAGTTTCTGTGCTGAGGTTCCTACAGGATATACCCTAAGATATACTGCACTTTTTTTAACCAGGTGACTAAATCCCATGTGATGAACAATGTGGAACTCACTATATAGGAAGAGCTTTTAAATAGCTCTTAAGCTATTGTACATCACAGCTTGATTTCTGGTGTTTAGAATATAACAGTGCCTGCCCACTTTTTCACTTTTTTTTTGTAAATGTAATTCAGTGTTTTTGCTGTTTCGATTCTCTAATTAGTGGAGATTCCTTTGTCCCCGAAGCTGTAATTTCAGTGTCCAGTGTCCTATATTTACATCTTGTTTATTTCTGTCTTTATTGGCTTACAAGTTATTGTTAAAAATCAGTTCCCCTATGGAGACAATTAATGGAATTTTTACTTTCAGAACCTGCCTTTGCACTCTACTATAGGGTAAAAATTTCTCATTATTAATTAATTAATTAACATGTATTAATATGTTTAATAAATGAACATTTATTAATAAGTTGAATAACTAATAAACATTATTTAAATATCTTATTAATAAATGTTCACCTTTTGATTATTCCTAATGCCTCTAGAAATTACGTGCAATTTACAGCCTATTTTGGGTTAATTTTAACCCAGCCATATAGTCATTTTTTTAAACAATAGTTGAGTTAAATAAAACTACCCAGAAGGTTAGGTTAAACATTTAACCCAACCACTGGGTCAAAACAACCAAATCACTAGGTTGTTTTTAACCATCTTTATAGTGTATAAAGTCCAAAAATGTCAAAATAAATAAAACATTTTTTAGTAACTAATACCTCAAAACACACTTTTGACTCACACACTAATTTGTTTTGTGCAAATAAACTCATTATTATGTAATTTATTTTTCATATTTTACCATATAGAGTGTTTTTTAACGACGAGTCATCAATCTGCCAAAAACTGTCTGAGGAACAAAATGGTATAGGCCAAACCAAACCAGGATTTCCAGGGCAAGAATCTTGACAACATTCATGTTTGTTCTTATCATTTCTAGTCAGGTAGGTAAAATATTAGGCTACTATCTTAATACTGTTTCAGTTCTCTAATTAGTGGAGATTCCTTAATTTGTCCCATGCAGAAGCTGTAGTGTCAGTGTCCAGTGTTCTATATTTACGTCTTGTTTATTTCTGTCTTTATTGGCTTACAAGTTATTGTTAAAAATCAGTTCCCCTATGGAGACAATTAATGGAATTTTTACTTCTAGAACCTGACTATTGCACTCTACTATAGGGTAAAAATTTCTCATTAAAATAAATAGTTTAATTAATTAACATGTAGTAATATGTTTAATAAATGAACATTTATGAATAAGTTGAATAAATAATAATTAAATAATAAACATTATTTAAATAGCTTATTAATAAATGTTCACCTTTTGATTATGCCTCTAGAAATTACATGCGATTTTCAGCCTATTTTGGTTTTTTTTTAACCCAGCCATAGTCATTTTAAACAATAGTTAAATAAAACTACCCAGAATATTAGGTTAAACATTTAACCCAACCGCTGGGTCAAAACAACCAAATCGCTGGGTTGTTTTTAACCCAGCATTTTTTTGAGTGTGTAAAGTCCAAAAATTTTAAAATAAATAAAAAGATTTTTAGTAACTAATCCCCTAAAATAAACTTTTGACTCTCACACTAATTTGTTTTGTGCAAATACACACATCTCGGGAGAATTATGTCATTTATTTTCCATATTTTACCATATAGAGTGTTTTTTACGACGCGTCATCAATTGGCGGCACTGAAACTTGCATATTTTGCTGATTATTGCTGCTGACAATGGTCAATTATTATCATGTTTTGGGCTGTACTAATCGATCAGACCAGGAAAAACATTTGAAGTACTATAGACTGCCAAAAGTTACAACAAATCAAGGAGAAGAGTGCAAAAAAAAAAAAAAAAAAAAACATTCTGAGAAACAAAATACATTTGTGGTTGGCCAAACTGAATCAGGATTTCCAGGACAAGAATCTTGACAATATTCGTGTTTGTTCTTATCATTTCCGGTCAGGTAGGTGAAATATTAGGCAAATATCTTAATTAATACTGCTTGTACGTATCTTTACCACCTATTAACTTTAGTTAGTCAAATATTGCACCCTTTCCTGCTTACTAAGTCATTCTCTGTATGATTTAGCAGCTTCCACATGTTTTTTTCGTGGTATAGACAGCATAAATTAGCAGAACAATGTATACAGTACATTAACCGTGCAATCCATCCTCTTGTTTACATCAGAGTATCTTCAATATGGCTGCGCATCCAGGTAACCGACCAAACCATGATGTGAGTGCAATGATGAATTTAATTTAAAATACTAAAATATTACTTTGGTAGTTTAATTACAATGTGATTAAAACACACACACACACACACACACACACACACACACACACACACATGTTGGGTTTACATGTTTTATGGGGACATTCCATAGGCGTAATGGTTTTTATACTGTACAAACCGTACTTTCTATGGCCCTACACCTACCCTACACCTAAACCTAGCCCTCACAGGAGATTGTGCACACTTTTACTTCATCAAAAAAACTCATTGTGCATGATTTTTAAGCCTGTTTCCTCATGGGGACCTGAGAAATGTCCCCACAAGGTCAAAATCTACTGGTATTCCTATCCTTGTGGGGACATTTGGTCCCCACAACGTGATGAATACCAGGTACACACACACACACAATCTATTCCCAAGTGGTATTTACCTTTCTATATTCTTCACACAAGTCTCTTCATCTCAAACAAGCTCTTCAACAGCACTGTTGTCTCCTTGGTAGGAAATAAAAGGTTTCACATGTTTTCGTTTTGAAAAAACTCAACCCGTAAGACATAAAAATGAAAAGTCAGATCGAATTCAAACGCATTTGTTTTCACATAACCGTATTTGCGACTACGCGGTCCCTTTAAATATTCATTAACATAACCATCACGTGACAAAACACGGATGTAAGTAGTTTTATGGGACAGCGCGTGATTATTAGGATGTTCTGATAACGATAATACACCCTGAAGCAAATGTCCTTAGAGTTTTAATATGATTCAAAGAGTATTTGTAATTATTTGTTTGTTCCCTCTTAATCAAGCTGCGCTGCCCTTAGTGATCAACACTTGGCATTTTGAGAATGCAGCTAACGCAGGTGACACATTAACCATTACCGCGCCGTGTATGAGCTCTGAGGAATGACTACTTTAAACTTCTGTGGTTTCTCTCTGTAGCCTGGAGTACGCTGCAGGAGGGCGGCTCGGTTCTGGATGCGGTGGAGAAGGGCTGCGCGCAATGTGAGCTCGAACAGTGTGATGGCAGTGTCGGGTTCGGCGGGAGTCCAGATGAGCGCGGAGAGACGACCCTGGACGCGATGATCATGAATGGGTAGGTAGGCATACTATGTATCAGTGTGCTTAGCCAGTCATTCACCCAAAACTGTTATTCAATCATTATCAAAAACAAACAAAAAACTAATACAATATAATATTCATGATTACGTAAAGGTATTTCATTTATACAGGTCAAAAGTCCGGTTGTACAGTTGTACTACGTTAATATACACTACCAGTCCAAAGTTTTTAAACAGATAAGATTGTTAATGTTTTTTAAAAAGTCTCTACTGCTCACCAGCCTGCATTTCTTTAATCCAAAATATAGCAAAAGTCCAGTTGTACTACTTTAATATACATTACCAGTCAAAAGTTTTTGAACAGTAAGTTTTTTAATGTTTTTTTAAGTCTCTGCTGCTCACCAAGTCTGCGTTTATTTGATCCAAAGTACAGCAAAACATTAAAAGTTTGAAATATTCTTTCTGTTTAAAATAACTCTATTTGAATAGATTTTTTCTATTTGAATAATTTTAAAATGTAATCAGTTCTGGTGATTTAATTGCTGATTTTTTATCATTACTCCATGATCCTTCAGAAATCATTCCAATTTTCTGATTTGCTGCTCAAAAAACATGTATTATTATTATTATTATTATTATTATTATGATGATGATAAAAACAGCTAAGTAGAATTTTTTTAGGTTTCTTTGATGAATAGCCAGTTCAGAGGAACAGCATTTATCTAAAAGAGAAATCTTTTGTAACATTATAAATGTCTTTATCATAAATTTAATTTAAAGCATTCTTGATCATAATTATAATAATAAATTATGCTGAAAATGTAGCATTTTAAAATAAATTCAAAATCAAAGCAGTTATTTTTAAATAGTATTTATTTTTAAATAGTAAAACTATTTCACAATATTACTGCTTTTGCTGTATTTTGGTTTAAATATTTAATGCAGGCTTGGTGAGCAGAGAATAAAAAAATAAAAAATAAATCTTAGTGTTCAAAAACTTTGACTGTTAGTGTATTGCACTACAAAATAATGTAATTTAGTATAGATTAACACAATTTAAATATTGCGTTTTTATTAAAAGAAATGTTTAAATAACAAAACACACAATGTGACAACTTAAGCAGAACAATAATTTCACTAATATGAAGTTAAGTATACGCAAATAAGTAAACCAAAATATAACTGTTTGGGTTGTTACCGTTTAGTTTAACTAAAACCTTACTTTCCCCCTCAGTCGAGTCACTCCGACGTTACATGGGAACTCGCTTTGAGAGACCGATCATCTCTGAGCCTTATATAAAAAAGGCCAATTACAAATTGGCGAGTGGACGTGCGCGCCGGCCACGCCCCCGTACATACGGGTATATAAGATGGCCGCGCGCATCACTCATCAGCTCTTTGCTTTCAGAGCCTCTCGTATGAGCCGCTGTTTGCTTCGAATCAAGAAATCTTCACAGAAGCCTTCAACATCCAGAGTTCTTCCCCGCTGGTGCCTAAAAGAGCAATTTCATTTTGCACCAGCGATCCTCCCGCGGGCTGTCGTTTTCACGGCAACAAGCCGCCTGCATTCCAGCGAGCAAGCCCCGTCGAGTGCACAGCCGCCCCGCGGCTTCTCCCTGGGCAGACCGGGAGCTAAAAGAGTCAATTTCTCACGGCCGATTCAGACGTTCTTTTCAGAATGCCTTTTCGGCCGTGCGCTTCAGGGTGCGGTAGTTTCCTCTCCTCTGCGGACGGACATGATCTCTGCCTCACGTGTTTGGGTCCCGAGCACGCTGAAGCGGCGATCATGGATGGTTCATGCCTGCACTGCGAGTGCATGACCATGGCCACGCTGAGGTCCCGCCGCTCGTTCGCGAGCCGGCTCCCCTCGCCCTCTTCCCGCGGTCTGTCGCTAAGCCGTCAATGCTTTTCGGCCACCGCGGCGCGGGGCGGGGGGGACCTAAAAGTCACCGTGAAGAATGCACCGCCGGCTAAGAAAGCCCTGCGGTCTTCTCTCACTCAGCGTGACCCCGTCGAGCTTCCGCAGCAGTATGCTTCCCCGCCCAGCGGGCTGAGCGTCTCCTTCGGTGCTCCTGCAGAGGATGAGATGTCCATCGCAGCATCAGAGGGAGAGTCGGCGGGCGAGGCGGACGCCTCGGCGGAGCGGCCCCCTCCTGAGGTGGTCGCTCCGTCTGACGCTGATGCCGAGCTCGCGGCTATGCTCCTCCGGGCCGCCAGGGGGATCGGTCTTGAGGTGCCTCCAGCACCTCCGGCCGATTCCTCTAGGCTTGATGATTGGTTTTTAGGGAGGGCTCCCGCGGCTCCGCCGCGGTCCCCCCCAGTTCCATTTTTCCCGGAGGTGCACGAGGAGCTGTCTAGATCGTGGCGGGCCCCTTATTCATCTCGGTCCCGCCCCAGCTCCTCTCCCCTCGCCACCCTCGATGGCGGAGCGGCCAGGGGGTATGCGGCCATCCCCCAGGTTGAGCGCGCTGTGGCGGTGCACTTGTGCCCGCGTGGCGCTGCCTCCTGGCGGGATCGCCCGCACCTCCCTTCCCGGGCTTGTGAGCGCACGTCCGCCCTGGCGGGCCGCGTTTACAGCTCCGCTGGACAGGCCGCTACCGCCTTGCACGCCATGGCCATTCTTCAGGTCTATCAGGCCCAGGCGTTAAAACAACTGCACGAGGGTGGTCCTGACCAGGGAGTTTTGGAAGAACTCCGCGCCGCCACCGACTTCGCCCTTCGGGCCACGAAGGTCACGGCGCGTTCCCTTGGTCGGGTGATGTCCACGGCTGTGGTCCAGGAGCGACACCTGTGGCTTACTCTGGCTCAGATGGCAGACGTCGACAAGGCTCGCTTTCTTGACGCTCCCATCTCCCAGAGTGGCCTCTTCGGCGACGCTGTCGAGGACTTTGCCCAGCAGTTCTCGGCAGTCCAGAAGCAGACGGAGGCCATCAAACACATCCTGCCCCGCCGCGAGCCTACCATCCCGCCGCCGGTGGCCCAACCTCCGCCTGCTCGTCGCCGAGGGCGCCCCCCCGCGGCCTCCAAGGAGAAGGAGAAACCCCAACCAGCTCCGTCCCCCGCCGAACAACACGAGGCCAGGTTGCGACGTCGAGCTGGCCGCGGAAGAGGTGCGCCGCCCGCCTCTCAGGGACCGTCTACACGCAAGAGGTCTGCGAAACGTCCCTGACGCGGGCAACCCGGAGGTGGAGAAGATGGCTCTTCAGGCGACGACAACATCTACGTCGCCGCTCCCGGTGGAGGGCCGGGAGTTGCTGTGCACCCTGACGCTGCCGCCGGCCCACGGGTCGGCGGTACCCAAATTTTCACAAAAAGAGCTAATTTTCTCACCTCCGGGGTTTCAGCCCCGCCTTCCCGTTTCGAGCGGCACACGGTTGCCCTCTCGAGGCCGGATCCGGAGCTGTTTATCGCCAGCGCTGGAACCAGGGAAGAAGGTAAGCACTGCCTCGTGCAGTCTGACTCCCCCCCAGGACGTTCTTCCTTCTGGGCGCAGTCCCCTTCCCGTTCCTCCCTTAGGCTGCCCCACCCTGGGCACGACGGTCAACGTTCCCTTGATCCCCCTGGCAGAGCGGTTGGGGACCTGGCGTCAGCTTCCCAACCCCTCGCGGTGGTTGATTCGGACGGTACGTCTCGGCTATGCGATCCAGTTCGCCAGGCGCCCGCCCAAGTACAGAGGCATCCTTTATACTTCTGTCCATTCGGACACGCATGCCGCTGTCCTGCGCGCGGAGGTCGCAGCCCTACTGGCGAAGGGCGCGATCGAGCCTGTCCCTCCAGCCGAGATGAGGTCAGGGTTTTACAGTCCCTACTTCATCGTGCCCAAAAAGAGTGGTGGGTTAAGACCCATCCTGGATCTCAGAGTCCTGAATCGGTCCCTTCTCAGGCTGCCGTTCAAGATGCTGACGACGAGACGCATGCTAACCTGCATCCGTCCCCAGGATTGGTTTGCAGCCATCGACCTGAAGGACGCCTACTTTCACGTCTCGATCTTACCTCGCCACAGGCCCTTTCTTCGGTTTGCGTTCGAGGGTCGAGCGTATCAGTACAAGGTGCTCCCATTCGGCCTGTCCCTCTCTCCCCGCGTCTTTACCAAGGTCGCGGAGGCTGCCCTGTCCCCTCTTTGGCAGACGGGCATCCGGATTCTCAATTATCTCGACGACTGGCTTTTGATAGCTCACTCTCGAGATCTCCTGTGCGAGCAGAGGGACCTGGTGCTTCGGCACCTCAGCCGTCTGGGCCTTCAGGTCAACCGAGAGAAGAGCAAACTCTCCCCAGTGCAGAGGATCTCTTTTCTCGGTGTGGAGCTGGATTCGGTCGCTATGACAGCCCGCCTCTCCAACGAGCGCGCGCAGTCGGTGCTGAAATGTCTGAGGTTGTTCAAAGACAAGACAGCGGTCCCTCTCAAAACTTTTCAGAGGCTCCTGGGGCATATGGCAGCTGCAGCCGCGGTCACGCCGCTGGGCTTGCTTCATATGAGACCGCTTCAGCACTGGTTACACGACCGAGTCCCGAGACGGGCATGGCACCGTGGCACACTCCGGATTGGCGTTTCCCCGCAGTGTCGCCGCCTATTCAGCCCGTGGTCAGATCTGACCTTCCTCCGGGCCGGAGTGCCCCTGGGGCAGGTCTCCAGGCACGTTGTGGTTTACACAGATGCCTCCACCACGGGCTGGGGTGCTGTATGCAACGGGCAAGCAGTTTCGGGCTCCTGGACAGGACCTCGTCTGCAGTGGCATATCAATTGCCTCGAGTTGTTGGCAGTCCTTCTGGCCCTACGTCGCTTTCGATCGACGTTGCGTCAGAAGCACGTGCTTGTTCGCACCGACAGTGTTGCGACGGTTGCGTATATCAACCGGCAGGGCGGCCTCCGCTCTCCTCGCATGTCACAACTCGCCCGCCGTCTGCTCCTCTGGAGTCAAACGTGGCTGAAATCGCTACGTGCCATTCACATTCCCGGGGAACTCAACCGTGCAGCCGATCAGCTCTCACGGCAGTCCACCCTCCCTGGAGAATGGCGACTCCACCCCGAGTCAGTCCAGCTGATTTGGAGTCGCTTCGGGGAGGCCCAGATAGATCTGTTTGCCTCCCCCGAGACCTCCCATTGCCAGCAGTTCTTCTCCCTCAGCGAGGTTTCCCTCGGCAGAGATGCTCTGGCTCACAGCTGGCCTCCGGGGCCCAAGTACGCCTTTCCCCCAGTGAGCCTCCTTGCACAGACCCTGTGCAAGATCAGGGAGGACGAGGAGCAGGTTCTCCTGGTCGCCCCATACTGGCCTGCCAGGACCTGGTTCCCAGAACTTATTTCCCTCGCGGCAGCCCCTCCCTGGAAGATCCCCTTGAGGAAGGACCTGCTTTCTCAGGGGATGGGCACAATTTGGCACCCACGTCCCGACCTCTGGAACCTGCATGTCTGGCTCCTGGACGGGACGCGTCAGACCTCGCTGGCCTTCCCCAGGCCGTGATAGACACAATCACGCAGTCCCGAGCCCCCTCTACAAGGCAGGCGTACGCACTGCGGTGGGGTCTGTTCGTCGACTGGTGTTCCTCCCGAGGTGAGGACCCCCAGAAATGCTCGATTGCAGCCGTGCTTTCCTTCCTGCAGGAGAAGTTGGAGCGCAGGCTGTCCCCTTCAACTCTCAAAGTCTATGTGGCCGCTATTGCCGCTCACCATGACGCAGTGGATGGATCATCCCTAGGGAAGCACCCGCTGGTCGTTAGGTTCCTCAGAGGCGCAAGGAGACTTAACCCTCCCAGACCGCGCCTCGTTCCCTCTTGGGACCTCTCCGTCGCCCTCCAGGGCCTGCGGGGAGCTCCCTTTGAGCCCCTTGAGTCAGTTGAGCTTAAATTTCTGTCCCTTAAGACAGCGCTCCTGACAGCTTTGGCTTCCATTAAGAGGGTAGGAGACCTTCAAGCCTTTTCTGTCGACGATTCGTGCCTTGAGTTCGGGCCCGGCGATTCTCACGTTATCTTGAGACCCCGGCCCGGTTATGTGCCCAAGGTTCCCACCACGCCTTTTCGCGATCAGGTGGTGAACCTGCAAGCTCTGCCTATGGAGGAGGCAGACCCAGCTTCTGCGCTGCTGTGTCCAGTTCGCGCCCTGCGCATCTACGTAGCCCGCACTCGGCACTTCAGACGCACCGAGCAGCTCTTTGTCTGCTTTGGAGGTCAGCAGAAAGGGAATGCTGTCTCCAAACAGAGGTTGGCCCATTGGGTGGTAGAGGCCATCTCCCTGTCCTATCTGTACCAGGGACAGCCGTGCCCCTTGGGTGTGCATGCCCACTCCACACGGAGTGTTGCATCCTCCTATGCTTTAGCGCACGGCGCCTCTCTAGCGGACATCTGTAGAGCTGCCGGCTGGGCGACACCCAATACCTTCGCCAGGTTCTACAACCTCCGCGTAGAGGCCGTCTCCTCCCGTGTCTTAACATAGACATCAGGTGAGCGGGAGGGCGGCTGGTGTTGGCTTGCTGCGCCATTCCCATTCGGATCCGAGCGCCATTTCCAGTAGGTTCCCTTCGGTGAACCCTGGGTCCTCCATGCCCCGCAGTCAGGGCTAGATGCGGGGTAGCCCTCACTGTGCTCCTGCCTGGGTCTCCTTCGCCCCGCAGGTCGTGGCTTTCCTTTATTATTCCAGCTTATCCGCTGTTTCCCTCGTATATCCCTAGCCTTATGGATATATTGAATTTTTCTCATTTCCACATGCGTAAGAACCGTTCATGTGCCCCGCCCCCCCCAACCCATGCTTCAGTTTTCTGGCATCCCTAGGGGCCCACTTCTTTGGCCCCCGGGGCGTTGGGAAGGTTACGTTACGGATCTGCCTGCCGGCACGTTCGCCTGCTGGCACGTGGGTCTGTGCGTAACGCGGCGTCAGGGCCGTGGCCTGTTCCAGAGGGTCTGTTCCCATGTAACGTCGGAGTGACTCGACTGAGGGGGAACGTCTAGGTTACGTAGGTAACCCTCGTTCCCTGAAGGAGGGAACGGAGACGTTACATCCCCTGCCACGGCCCTGGCGTCGCGCTGACGCCGGCTTATTCGGCTCTTCAGCAAAAACCTGATGAGTGATGCGCGCGGCCATCTTATATACCCGTATGTACGGGGGCGTGGCCGGCGCGCACGTCCACTCGCCAATTTGTAATTGGCCTTTTTTATATAAGGCTCAGAGATGATCGGTCTCTCAAAGCGAGTTCCCATGTAACGTCTCCGTTCCCTCCTTCAGGGAACGAGGGTTACCTACGTAACCTAGACGTTTTGTGTCTTCACTTTTCTAAAACATCATTTTTGTTACTTGAAATAAAATAATGTTAACTGAAATAAAAACTAAAACATAAAAGAACTTTTGAACGGTTTTAACTATTTAATTTAACTTGTTGTACTAAAATAACTGAAACTGAAATAAATAAAAAATAAATAACAAAATAATATAATCTATATAGACAAACAACAAAGACAGTAAGACTTTAGAGAGCACATATTCACTATTAACTAAGAGTTTCCCCTCAATAAAACTCAAAATTTTCAGAATTGATAATTCTACAAAAACTGCATTCAAATCTCAGTGATGCTAAAATAACAATGCCCATTATGTCACTGTAACTATATATTGAAAATATCATGCCAGAATCTGCAACTGATTATACAGTTTGGCTTCTAGTCTATCCACCTTATCTTTCCCGTAAGAGTGTCTTATCATATTATTTTAACCTGTTATTATGAACACACTGGTTTGTAGTGCAAACAGTTTTACTGTTTACTGCACATTGTTATTCTTCTTGTTATTTCCCTATAGAGACTAATGAACTCACTCAAGTCACACCCATAGGCTTACATCTGTGTTGAAGAATACCTAAAATATTGTGGCTGCAAAAAATAAATGAGAATCATATAAAGTTTTACTGTGGACAAAAACCTTGTGCAGATATTATTTAGAATATTAACTAAGTGATTTCTTGTTTACAGTAGTAAGGCCTAACATAAGGCTTTATAACAATAGATAATTGATTTGAGTGATAATTCTATTTAAGGTCAAGGAAGGGCAAAAGCCTCAAAATTAAATGAGGCACATTTTATTTATTCCTCCATATTTTTCCATCTCATATTATAAAAGACTTATCTGTTCCCTATAAAACCAACATGCTAAATATCAGCTGTGTTTTTGCTTGCGTTCCTGTTAGAGACACAATGGAAGTAGGGGCAGTGGCAGATCTACACAGGGTCAAAAATGCTGTGGGTGTTGCCCGAGCGGTGATGGAATACACAGAGCACACCTTTATAGTGGGCGAATCAGGTAGGAATTGTACACTTAATGGTCACTTCATGTCTAATCAACCAATCACGTGGCTGCAACTCAGTGGTCAAGAGGTTCGGTTGTTGCTTACAGTACAGATTAGAGAAAAATGATCACAGATGGAGTGATTTGAAATATAAAAAGGCCTCTTCAACTATTTATTTCTCTGAACAGATTTTATTTCAGCTTAAAGTATACACACTTTACATTCTGTAATTCCATTTATAATGCTGTACTGTTCTTTCAATTCCATCTGCTCTCTTAATTAAAAGGAATTATAGAGTAATAAAACAGCATTCTTTTTCTATGCATGGCTGCTTAACATCTACATTTCAATAAAAAAGCTATTCTCCCGCTACTCCATTTTTTTCTGTATCTAATGTTATTTCAAATCAGCTCTACTATATGATTCCGTTTGTTCAAATCTCCCTTGCTATATGAAGTTTAGTAGAAATTAAGAAAAACACTTTTTTTTTCTGTCTTCATGCAGCCACAATCTTTGCTCAAAACATGGGCTTCATGTCTGAGGACTTGTCAACTAACAAATCAATAGCTATTTTCTCCCAGTGGTTGCAGCAGAATTGTCAACCCAACTATAGAAAGGTAAGTCCCCAAAAACCAGGAACCTTGGTGTCCAGGGTTTACCTTTTAAGTTCCTAAGCACCTCTGGCAACTTCAAACATGGGTTTAGAAGATGATCTGTGGCAGATAAACCGTTTCTATATACTTCAAATGTACCAAACGCCTTTGAAAGATTTTTTAAAATATAAATAAATAAAATAAAGTGTCAGTGTTACGTTAGAATCAAAATTCTTTGTGCATTACGAATCTTATAAAGTGTACAGTGAGAAGCCGACAGTCGTGTTTACCTCAATTCGTGCAGACTTTGCTAAGAAGTTTTGGAAGGATATCAGTGTAATCACTGACAAGAAAATATGCACAGTGAAACAATGAATAATGCATAGTGAGATTTATGAAGAATACAATGGTTGATACCAACATTCTGCTATTGGCACAATCAAAGCCCTATGGAAATATCTGAAACAATGCTCTGAATACATTATTTATTTTGTTTTTTGTTTCCATACTAAGATTAAACTGTAAGGATTGTTGGCCAAGTTAATCAAAACTTCAAAAATCAGTCTTTCCCCAGAAAACTTTAAGGTGGATAAAGCAAAACAAAGAGCAACATAAAAAATAGATAGCCTTGCTATGTAATTCCAATTTTAAGCTTTAAAGTCATAAAAAAACAACTTTGTTCTGTATGGCAGATCAAAGCGTAATTGAAAGTATAATCACTTGTTTATTTATTTTGTCTTTTTATTTTGCAGAATGTTTTTCCAGACCCTTCCACATCATGTGGGCCATACAAGCCCGAAGCTAAGCTGCGGAGGCCAAAACATCCAAAGGGAAATTTTGACCCCAGTTCTCACGACACAATAGGTAACTGTTGATTCTTATTTATTGCAAGTCACGACATTTTTTTGAAATGACACAAAAAATGATCAGTGCTGTCAAACAATTAACTAAACAGTGAAAAAATTCATCACACATTGTTTTCTCAAATTAATCCCACATAAAAACATTCGTTTTTAAATATAACTTTATATTGCAATAATTTTACTTTCAATCTTCAAATTATGTAGAAACAACAAAGATATGTCTGTAGGAAATTGTTTTTTTCCTAAAATTTAACCACTGACTATAGCCATTCAACATTACAGTATAATTGAGAGCTATCAATTATAACTTTTATTAGACTTTAAAAAATAACTTCAGTTTCTGTGAACTTAAAACAATCTTCACATAGTGTTTTGCAAAAGTATTCATACCCCTCTTTTTTGTTTTATGTTGGTCTTTTGTTAAACTGCTTTAAATTATTTTTTTCCACATCAGTCTACACTCCATACACCATTATGACAAAGCAAAAACAGAATTGTCACTACTTAAATTTATTAAAAAAAAAAAAAAAAAACTGAAATAAGTACATTGCATGAGTATTCATACCCCTAAATCAGTACTTAGCTGAAGCACCTTTACAGCCTCAAGTCTTTTTGGGTATGGTGCGAAAAGCTTTGTACATTTGTACAAGCTCATACAAAGCTTGTAATTTATCAATTATCTGACATTCTTCTCCTAACCTCTTCACCTCTCAAGCTCTGTCAGCTTGAATGGGGGCAGATGCACATCTCCAGGTTTCTCCAGAAAGACTACATGCTTCTGCGAACCTTCAATGCAGTAGAATTTTTTCTGAACTCTTCCCCAGATCTGTGGCTTGATGCAGTCCTGTTTCTGAGCTCTACAGGCGGTTTTTTGACTTCAGGGCTTGGTTTTTGCTTTGATATGCATTTTCAGCTGTTAGACATTTTATTAATTATTAATAAATTCAGTTGAATTTGCCACAGATTAACTCGACTCAAAGTTTAATAACATTTACAAGCAATATGAATGCTCCTGAGCTAAATTTAAACTGTCCCAGATATGTATGCAATGAATACTTATGCAATGGAATCATTTAAGTTTTTCATTTTTAATAAATTTGCAAAGATGTTAAAACCTGTTTTCAATAATTTAAAGCAGTTTAACATAGGGCAGCAACAAAAAAAAAATGTATATGAATACTTTCGCAAAACACCTTTTTACCTGTGCCCTTCAGCAAGTAGGAAATATACAGAAATTGATTAAGTTATCAAACACTAAATACTAAATTAGATATAGGTGAATCCTTAAAGCTACAACAGTTATTGATTCACTTTTTTTCTTTTGTTCTTTGATTAATAGATCAATAACACAGCAGCTGGGTTATTAGGTTATTTGGCTGCTATTACTTTAAGAGCTGCCGCTGCTGAACGTGATGTGGATCAGACACGCATACTTGTGCTCATTTTGTGCTTTAATATGAAATGATACAGGCTACAGTGCAAGCCAACGCATTTGTGTGTGCAATTGAAACGTGTGTACAGTATAACAGCTGAAAGGACAGGTAAATTATTTCTACTGACATATGGCCTGACAACATCTCATCTGACCACAGTTCACTGTTGTTCTACTGACGCTTGCTCTTCACGTGTACCTTTCCCATGCTTATTTGACTAGCGTCTGGCACTAAGTGCGCGTCTGAAAAGTCTCTCATTAGATGTGGTCATAAAGACGTTCTGCGACTGAATAAACAGACTTCTTGTCAAGAAACAAAAGACAGAGGCAGCAGTTTTAAGTAGGGTGGCCAAATCATAGCCCCGCCCCTGCGTTAAATACTTTTAAACGCCATTAAGCTGGAAAAATTAATTGCTTAGTTTGACAGCACTAGTCTTTAGACAGAAAAATAAAAAAATTAAGTGCAAAAGTATTTGCAACCATGGACTTGTCCTCAAGAGTACCAAACTCATTAGTTTTCATTTGCATCATGAAAAGGAAGCATGATAAATGGGCCGAATGCCTTGAGGACATGTTTGAAAATCATTGCTTGATTCGATTCATTAATGCACATGATCTTCGAGTTACATTCTTACCGTAAATTCTCATTAGGAATGGTTGCGATTGGTAAGAACGGACAGGTGGCTGCTGCAACGTCCACTAATGGAGCAACACATAAGATACCAGGGTGAGTATGACAGCCTGTCAGTATAGTATGTCTCAACTGTCCTGTTGAAGCCAGAATGCATGAGTGTGTAAAACTAGAAGAAACACAGAACCTCAAGAACCTTGTTCAGTGAGATTTAGCTTTACTGACAGAAATGGGTTTCCGGTCCTGTCAATAGAGGTTTAGTAAAGTAAACTCATGCTGATCTGCAGACGTGTAGGTGATTCGCCAGTTGCTGGAGCCGGGGCTTATGCCGACAGCACAGCGGGGGGAGCTGCCGCCACAGGCGATGGAGACATCATGATGCGTTTCCTGCCTAGGTAATTACCTTGAGAGATCGCTTTATACAGTTGAAGTCAAAAGTTTACATATACCTTGAAGAAATTGTAATTATTTTACCAAAATAAGAGGGATCATACAAAACCCATGTTATTTTTTTAATTTAATACTGACCTGATTAAGATATTTCACATAAAAGACGTTTGCATATAGTTCACAGAAGAAAATAATTGTTCGTTCAAAAGTTCTTTTTTTTTTGTGATAGTAGTTCATGAGTTCCCTGTTTGTCCTGAAACAGATAAATGGCTTGCTGTTCTTCAGAAAACTCCTTCAGGTCCCACAAATTCTTTGGTTTTTCAGCATTTTTGTGTTTATGAAACCTTTCCAACAATGACTGTATGATTTTCACACTAAGGACAACTGAGGGACTCATATGCAACTATTACAGAAGGTTCAAATGCACACTGATGAAACACGATACATTAAGAGCCAGGGAGTGAAGACTTTTGAACAGAATGAAGATTTTTACATTTTTCTTATTTTGCCTAAATATCATATTTTTTTCACTTAGTACTGCCCTTCAGAAGCTACACTAGATGCTTGCATGTTTCCCAGAAGACAAAATAAGTTAAATTTACCCTGATCCTTCTGAAGCATCAATGAGACTTTGAATCTTCTGTAATAAACAAGGGACTCATGAACAACTATCACTAAACAAAAAACACACAGCTGTGGATCATTCAGGTAACAACACAGTATTAAGAATCAAGTTTATATAAACTTTTAAATGGGTTTTTTTTTTTTTTTAATTGTGCGAAATTTTATATTTTCTCTTGTGGGCTATATGTTAAAATCTTTTATGTGAAATATTTTATTCAAAGTCAAAGTCAGCTTCATTGTCAGCTTTTATTCAGGTCAGTAGTAAATAAAAAAAAAGAACATGCATTTTGTGTGATCTCTCTTATTTTGGAAAAATAATTAACATTTTGCAGATTCTGCAAGGTGTATGTAAACTTTTGACTACATCTGCATGTACTGCCTTGATAAATA